>NC_054371.1:176144490-176344490 GCF_017654675.1 Xenopus laevis
CGAGCGATATGTCGCCGCGATTTGCTTTTTAAAAACGTTGGCGACAAATCGTCCAGTGTGTCCTTACCCTAAGTGCTCTGGAATTTGTGTGTTTTTTAGACAAGACAGCTTCTCTATCTAGACAGTTAAAATAGAATTGAGACCACAGTTCCAGAAGCACTGACTTCTCCTCCTTTGTGGGGTCCCGCAGTTAGTAAAACAATCAGCTAGACAATACGGGACTTCTCCACCATTCTACCAATTTCCTTTTCCTACCTTTTCTTGGAATCAGAGATGTTCATAATTGCACTTTAAGTAATTTATATGTGAATTGAGCACATTTGGTGGCACTTTACCATCCTTATTGGTGTTTTAGTGGGTTGTTAGTAAATTATCAATTAATGTTAAATGAATTATTCATGAGTTAGAATTTACCTAATATACACAATAATTAAAAGGAAAATTAATTGTTTTTACTCTATATAATGTTAACTTATTGTGGTTAAGCACTAGCACTTTGTGGGATCAATTAATGAAATAAAAAGAGGGAATTCATAGATATTGGATCACGTGACAGATTAATAGTTATTTGTTGCTGGCTATCAACTTTTTTCAAGATTTTTAATGGTTTAACTGAAAACAGATCACACAGTGATAATACATATTCTTTTGTAACTTTTCTGATTAAGAAGACGGGGATACTTTTCTTCTTTTCTCCTATACAAAGTCTTAATTCATGCCGCCAGCTAAAATGTCTGACACTCTTCTATGCACTCGAGCAGTGCTCCACATTGGAATCTTATTGGTCAAGCCCCCCTACGTGTCCCCTCCATATTGCCACCTGTTATAGGACTGGGCACTGCTCCTCAGAAAATAGGCAATACACGCTTCTCTTCACCACCTGAAGCATATTTGCTGCTACATTGTTAGAGTTTGTACATATTTATTAATGTATATAGTTAAGGAGTATATACAAAGAGTAATGAATCTCTGACAATAAAATTACAGTGACCTACTGTCAAGGAAGAAACTGCAGAATTTGTGGCTGCTTAGGAAACCCCAGCAATACATTTGGTCAGCACTCACCAAACTACTTGAAAAACGAATAGATCGGTGCCCAGGAGTCACAGCACTGTCTAGTAATCTCATTTAAACAGCCTTTATTGATATCAAGGCTCAGATCTCTGAAAACAAATGAGTTTCAGGCCCAGGCACGGCCTGTTTTCAAGTTACTGATCTACACATGGTCATGCAGCTTTATACTATTGTATACAGCGCCACCTATAGACATATTCCTAAATCTTGTCTATCCAGCCTTTAAGCAGGAAATATTAAATAAAAATGTGATATAAGTTTCAACTAAAATTCTGTACTATTTTTTTTAAATAATAAAATTTTTCTTCACTTTCCCTCTCTCGTCAATCAGACTTTCTACATGCAGCTTTGCATTGAAGCTGGTTACTTTAATGCAGTTAGCTCTAATTCATTGTGTAGGCAAAGGGAACCACACCAATGCTTTCGACTTAGCTGTCCATTCAAATCTTACTCTGACTACTGCATGAAGAAATATTGCCGAGAAGGCCATAGACGAGTAACTTGATTATTTCAAAAATGTTAGAGAATTTTAATACATTTTTTATAAAGTTCCATGAGAGGAAACTCATAATAAAATGTCAGAAAAATGTGTACAATATACATAAAACTTTACAAAAGTTTGTGGGTGACTTGCCTCAAAATTGTTTTCTTTTGGACCCAGAAACTTCAAGCAGATTACACTGCAATCAGTATGCACAGCTTCTGCTTGTGATTATTAGAGACGTCTCAGTGGTTAATGTTAAGTAAAATGAAACCTTGGAGACATTCTTTATTGATCTTTTTTTAACTTCCTTTTTTTATTGAACTGCTGTGGAATTGCTTCCTCTGAGAGCACAGGGCCCAAGCTCCCTTATAACAGATACATTGCTTGGGGGTTTTGTTATGTGAGGCAAGAGGAATCCTTCCATTTCTTCATTCAGTCTGTGTCTGTGCTGCTTAGACAGTCTTTCTGCATTACAGATATTCTAAAGAAACCATCATTGACTGCTGCACCCAATAAAAGCATGTAGGAGAACAGAAAGCATTAGAATTGGTAATGAAGTAAAATGGACAGCTATCTTGGGGTCAAATTGTTAGGAGAAGCCAGCTTGATTTTGTTCAAGGCCAGCATTGCTCTACACCAGCATCATAACTGTTAAGCTGTCTCACACCTGGTTACTTATTATTTTGTAGGATGGATACATGCAGTGTATACACCAGCAGATTCCCTAGTGTTTGGTGGGAACATTCTTCACAGCTTCAATATTCCCATGCAGCTTCGTGTTTTTGAAATTGAAGACAGAACAAGGGTAAGATCTCTCCTGGCATCACTTATTGCGTCTTTCCTATTTAAGAGCACCTATCATAGGAAAATTATTTCTTGCACCCCTGGGAGCCACATATAGAGCTTATTTTTATGAATGCAGGATTCTGTTCGAAATTCAGACTAACCCTAGCATGTAAAATAAAAAAAAAAGTAGGGTCAAATTGTACTTTCATAATTTAAATTTACATTGATTTATTACCGATGAACGAATAACCACTTTGATTTTGTAAGTGCAATTTTACTTGTAGAATAAACACTTTTTAAGCTTGTTACACTAAGGGAGCATGCCCTTCTTTTTTTATATGACCGTATCTTTTTGGCATGACCAACCATTTGAAGTGGGAGTGCCAATTGAACAACAGCAGTTGATAATACTGTTGGACAATAAGACTGTTTATTTGGGACACCTGTGGTTCTCCTGAGCTGCGGGACTTTTGCTTAATTGTATGTTCTGAAAAATTTCTGTCTCCCTGGCATTTAATAATTGTTTTACCTGCAAACACCCCTATTATTATCATTGATCCTAGCAAGTGTCAAGCTAAACCAAATCAACAACTAAAACATCCCTACCTATCGTATGTATGTATAACTTTATTTACTCACAATAAAAACAAGCATAATAATAAATACTAAATAAGTAACAATCATAGTAATAAATAGTTATACAGAGATTTAGTGCCATGTTTACTTTGGCTGTTGGCTCATGAGCATGCTCCGTTCTTCTCAGCTCAGATTACTAAACACACCCTCCAGTCTAACAGCCAATGAAGAGATAGCATTGCTGGTTCCTATAGAAACTCTAGGGGGCAGATTTATCAAGGGTCGAATTTCGAGGGTTAAAAACCCTCGAATTCAACCCTCGAAGTAAAATCCATCGAATTCTAAGGATTTTAGCGCAAAAGGTTTGATCGAATAAAAATCGTTTGATCGAACGATAAAATCCTTCGAATCGAACGATTTGAACGATAAGAGATCGATCGAATGATTTTTATTCGATCAAAAAAAACGTAGAAAAGTGCTCTGGAAGGTCCCCATAGGCTAACATTGCACTTCAGTAGCTTTAATGTGGCGAAGTATGAAGTCGAAGTTTTTTTTAAAGAGACAGTACTTAGATTATCGAATAGTCGAAGAATTTTTACTTCGAATCGTTTGAATCATTCGATTTGCTCGAATTTGACCAATAAGATGGTCGAAGTACCCAAAAAAAGAAAAGAAATTAGAATATTTTTGCATTCGAACTATTCACTCGAGCTTAATAAATATGCCCCTAGGTGTCTGGTCCTATTTTTTTTTCCTCCTAACCACCTCCTGAGCTCAGCTTGACCATTACAGTGCTCAACCCCAGCAGAACTTTTTATGTTGTGCCTGAGTAAACCTGCATTTTGCATTGCATGAACTTTACAGCATACATGTTCTGTTTGCAGATGTCAGTGTTACTGATGATGTGTCAGAGGGAAAATGGCCGCCGGGTAAAAAAGTTGCTATTTGTTTTAGGAAAATGTGATGGCGATGGCAAATGGAGGGGGTATTTGCAATAGTGATGTGCATGCTGGCCGGAAACCCGCGGGTCGGGCGGGTTCGGGCCGACTCCTGCACCAAATATTCGGCGACCTAGCACTTCCGGGTTCCTGCAACTAAATTAATAGCCTCGAGCCAGGGTCTATAAATAAGGGGGCAATAGCGGGCTAGGAGAATTTCTTTAAACATTATATGATAGTTAAACAGTTTACCTTGCACACAGGCCAACTACAGGTACAAGTCACTGTTTCTATCTTTCATAGAAGCAAGTTTTCCATTTATCTTTAAATATTCTGATGTTCGTCTTTTATTTTGGACCTATGCCAAGCAACTTTTCATTTGGTCTTTTCTTATTTATTTTGTATGGTTTCTGATTATCAGTGTTCCTATTCTATTTCCAGCCTGCAACTGAATTTGCTATCTGAGGATCACTTACTTGTATTGCAAAAACAGATCAATGTGTGTTGGTTCAGTTTTAATGTTATCTTATTTTTTAATTGCAAGTCATCTTGCAATAATGCTGTCTACATTATACTATGTTACTTTTAAGGTGAACTACCCCTTTAAAATACCTTATCTCTATGCACTTACAGGTAAATGCCAAGTTCCGCTATCCCTTTTATTATGAGATGTGTTGGTATGTCCTAGAGAGATATGTCTGTACTTTGACCAAGCGGTCTCACCTAATTAAGGAATACCAGAGAGAGTCAATGATAACGGGTAAGGAGACATTTTAGTAATCTAAAGGTCCCCATAGATGCAAAGATTTTTCGTTGGTGAACGAACGATTTCAGTGCAATCCGATCAATCCGTCAGATTTTCCTGAGGTTAGTGGGAATCCATGCATTTTATGATTTTTCATCCGACGTGTCAGAAAATTGATCGGCCAGGTTAAAAAATGTTTATCCCAGTGCAATCTATTTATGTTTGCAGGGACAAGCAGGCAGCTCCCCTATGTTTTCCTGGCAATATCTTTACATCTATGGCCAGCTTTATTCTTCTGTTTTGGGGAGGGAGGGTGTTGCAAGGAATCTTACATTACCATTTAAGTGCCAGCAGAATTTCATTTGTACTCGGTAATTAAAAAAAAAAACATTTTGTGATCTCTTGTTTTAGTCGACATTTCCTTGGGGGGTAGCTTTTCATTTCTATTGTAAAATTATACATTTTTTTTTCAGTATAAAATATGCCTGTGGTTTTAAGTTATTCGATTTCTGTAACAAGATATAGGGTTCTAAATACCATGCCCAATATATTAGATATTCATAATGTATGTGTATGTAGATGTGCCAAAATGAACATTTTCCCAGGCAATAACAAACAATATCGAATGCAAATGACCAAAATGACCAAAATCCAATAAAATCAATTAAATCAAGAATTTAACATCCCTCCCAACTGTCCTATTCTTCACCGGACAGTCTCAATTTTGATAGCTCAGCCTGCAGTCCAGGGAACAGACAGGAAAAGATACTGAAGTTTCTGAAATTCAATTAAAAAGGAGAGCCCAGACCACTCAGCACCTGCACTTTGATACATTTGTAACAATTTAAGATAAGCAAAGATACAATTGTAACTATTAAAGATAGGCAAGTCTCTAGGGAGAACTGAGACTCATAGATTAAAGGGCAATTCATCTTCACTAGCAAAACTGTTATAACACATAAAACATTGCCAAAATGGACATGGTATTTAGGGGGTTTGACCATAAAATGGGAGGGATCAAAAAAATTTCACCGAGCTACGCATGGCAGATCTTTTTGTTCCTCTCTCCTTTTTTTAAATATATGGCATTATACAGGTTCATGTGCACTTGCGTGAACAATGCCCAGTCTCCTCAAAAAGTATGTTTTTTTGTTTGCAAAATAGGAGGCTAATAATAGATTAAACCGTGAAATTCCTCTCAATGGGGCAGATTTTTCTAAAGGACGAAGTGACGGTAGCTAGCGAAAATTCACCAGAAATCTCATCCGCAGGGACATCGCCAATTTATTAACAGGCATAGATGACAATTTGCTTGCGAGAGAGACTGTCGCTAGCGCAGTTTGGTGCCCTATCGCCAGGCGAATTTTCGCTCTGGCAACATCCTCCTCAAGAGTAGTAACGAAGTTTTGCTAGGCAGAATTGAACGCTAGCGAAAGATTGCTAAGAAGTGCTCGAGCTGACTAATTAACGCTGGCAAAACTTCGCCAGTGTTCAGCTGGTGAGACGCAACTTTACATTTTAGTGAATTTGCAAGGTGCTAACAAATTGACACCTGACGAAGTGTGGCAGAGGGTTCGCTGGCGGAAATTCGCCCTTTAGTGAATTTGCCCCAATGACAATTTAATTAAGAAATAACTTATCATTTAAAATGTTTACTGTACAGGTATTTGAAAGTGGCTTAGAATTGGTTCTCGTTTGTTTATCATGTTATTTTTTTTTTGTTGGATGTACTTAGGACAGTTATAGTGTGGTTGTTTAATACCAACTTAATACCTGTGCTGATGCAATTTATTGCACCTCTCTGTACAGACTATAAGCAAACTTGCAGCTACTTTAACATGTTAGGCCATATTTAGCTGGTCACACCCCCTGTGATATCCTAGGCTTTACCCCTTTTTACCTTTTGTAGGGGAATTATCCAACTATAATAGAAGGGCAAAAGAGGGGGTGACATATTGGCTTCATAAAATGCAATTAGGATCAGAAAGGACTAGCAAATAATTTCAAAAAAATTACAACTATTTGTTATTTCTTGATATATGTTGTGGCACTTGTGCCAATGCTAAATATTGAAATTTTTTTTTACTCTAGGTTATGTATTATATGTACATTATTACCTTTATTCGTGTTGTGTTTTTTTTTAAAAAAAAAAAGGCAGAATGTTTTGATATTATTTTTCATCTAGACAGGAAGCCTAGTTTGGACAGTCATTCCTCAGATTCTTGGTTAGAAATGGAGGAAGAATCCTGCGATATACATATTAAGGAGGAAAAAGGTAATCTTGTGGAAAAACCTTCTAAACAATCAGGAGATGAGTCGTCTACAACCAATAGCACACATTCTAATGGTAAGGATGCAGCTGAGAAAAAACAGAAGGCTACTTTGATGCAGCAATTGAAAAGGACTTTGTCCAACGACTCAGATGAAAGTAGCAAGTCCATTGTCCACAGTGATTTCCCCAAAACTCCAACAGGATCTCCTGCTACTGACATGCCCTGCAAATTGACTCATCTCACTGAATTTGAACTGAAAGGTTTGAAAGCCTTAGTGGAGAAACTTGAGTCCCTCCCTGAAAATAAGAAATGTGTCCCTGAGGGAATTGAGGATCCACAAGCACTACTTGAGGACATGAAGGTTGGTATAACATAATGATTTTTTTTTTCAATGTAGCTTTGCAGTATTTCAGGATTGCGTCCAACAGGTCACTTGTAATCTGCAAAATAATCTGCCAAATATTTCCCACCCTAGTTTTTAAACGGAGGCAGTTAAAAGCATTTATGTATTCTGACAAGTCCATCAGGACTTCAAGATTCTGAACAGGCATCTCCTTCATTACTTATTTATACCATGTAGGGATCATTTACAGTGCCCCATGCAGTGTGCAAAAAAAGGCTCCAATCTACCATTTTTTACACACTGCGGAGGGCATTGCGATGACCCCTATTGTCTTGTTCAGTAAGTTATTGTTATTTGAATCCCACACAAATACTAAAACCAGTTAAAAGCATTTATATTCTGACAAGAATAGTCCCGGTGTATAACAGCTTCAGGACTCCCAGATGCTAAAAATACACCCTCTCCTTTTATATAGTATACTATATATTTTTGATACAATTGTCTTTGTACCCATGTTTGGTTATTATTGAAACCATAAAAAAATGTGTTTTGGTTGCTGTTTTTGAAAAAAATACCTACACTTGCTATTCATATCTATAGAAATAAATCAAATCAACTGCACTTGCTGTGTTTTTTCCTTGAAGACGTTTCACCAGTCATCCAACTTGCTTTCTCAATTCAGAATAACTTGTAAATCTTCCTTCGAGAATATATATCCTCTGGAATGTTGCTCCAGTCAGGATAATCTGTTTATCATAATCCACAATGATGTCATTAATTTAGGTGTCGATTTTATTAGCAAGATTGGAGCTTTGATGTGTTATTAAACCTTCCAAGGAGAGGTGCCAAAACAGCATTGTATATGGCAGACAATAGATGTCTCACCCCCCGCCTCTATTCAGACTTGGTTTTTCAGTTTTTACATTTATGGCTTCTTTAATATCTCTTTTGAACCAGTCGCTCTCCCTGTCTAGAATCTGGACTTGGCAGTCTTCAAATGTGTGTCCTTTTTCTTTTAGATGTAGGTACACAACTGAGTTCTGACCAGAGGAGTTGGCTCTTCTGTGCTGCGCCATATGCTGGTGTAACAGTTGTTTGGTTCCCCCAGATACAAATCAGAGCATATCACACTGCACACAATGTTACTCTTCTTGTGCTTTGGGGTTGGGTCTTTTGGGTGAACTAGTTGCTGCCTCAGTGTGTTGCTGGGTTTAAAGCAGATAGGGATGTGGTGTTTATTAAAAATCCTTCTAAGTTTTTCAGACACCCCAGCTACATATGGGAGGACCAAGTACTTTCTCCTGTCCTGTTTTCCACCTTCACCGGTAGTCTTGGTGTTATTGCTTCTTTTTCCACCGGTTTTCACAAAAGCCCAATCTGGATACCCACATGTCTTCAGGGCCCCTCTGAGATGTTCCCTCTTTTCAACTTAGCCTCTGTGCTGGTGGGGATCTTGTCCGCTCAGTGATGTGGAGTTTTGATGACCCCCAGTTTGTGATCTAGTGGATGGTGGGAGTCAAACATCATGGTACTGGTCTGTATGGGTAGGTTTCCTGTAGACTTCTATTTCCAGCTTTCCACCCTCTCTGAGTCTTACCAAACAGTCCAAAAAAAACAGTGTGTTATCTTGCACATCTTCTCGTGTAAACTTGATGTTGTGGTCCACTGTGTTGATGTGTTCAGTGAAAGTCTGTACCTCCTGTATGTGTGTATTTTAACCCATGTATCATCCACATAACGGAACCAATGACTGGGAGTGATTCCTTTGAAGCTATCCAGGGCATTTTTTTTTCACTTCTTCCATGTACAGGTTTGCCACAATGGGCAAAACTGGCGATCCCATGGTGCAGTAATGCTTCTGCCTGTAGAACTTATCCTTGTACTTGAAATATGTGGTACTTGGGTATAGGTCCAGGAAGGAACATACTTGCTCTGGGTTAAAGGAGAATTTAACCCATAGTTTAAAAACCCGCCCCCCGGGCAAATGCCCCTAATTTTTTTACTCGTCCCTCCGTGCAGATTCTGGCCTCAGAGTTCATGGCAGCCATCTTTTTCTTCTCCAGTAATCTTCGTGCATTGATGGCATTTTCGGCGCAGTTGGAGTAAATTTCTGGTCCCGAACCACTGCACATGTGCCGAAAGCCAGGAAAATTTATGAAAATTTTAAACTATGGGTTGAATTTTCTGTTAAAGAAGAATTCAACCTGTAATAAAAAAAAACCTGTGTCTAAGTCGAACTTTTTTAAAGAGACAGTACTTCGATTTTCGAATGGTTGAATATTCAAAGTTTTTTTGAATTCGAATCGAATTTTGGCCTATTCGATGGTCGAAGTACCCGAAAATTACTTCGAAAATTCGAAGTTTATGAATTTCGAAAGTTCACTTCGACCCCTAGTAAATGGGCCCCTAAGATTACCAAAGAAGAAGATGGTTGCCGTGAACTCTGAGGCCAGAATCTGCACGGAGGGGCGAGTAAAAAAATTAGGGGCATTTGCCCGGGGGGGGGGGGCAGGTAGGCTGGGGGGAGGAGGGAGGGGGATCTACCCAGGGTAGGGGGAGGGTTTTTTTTTTATTACAGGTTGAATTCTCCTTTAAGCTTCATTCTGTTGTCAAGGGTGTTGTCTTATAGCAACCATTTTCTCACTGTTTTAACTGCCTCTGTGATGGGAATGCACGTAAAGCGAGAAGTAACATCATATGATAACATGGTTTCTTCTGTGCCCAGTACTAACCCTTTGATTTTGTCAATAAAATCCTGGGAGTTCTGTATGTGATGCTCTGTATTTCCAACCAACGGGGCTAGGATTTTGGCTAGTTATTTTGCTACGTTGTAGGTCACAGAGTTAATGCTGCTGACAATAGGTCTGAGAGTGGCCCCTTCCTTGTGTATCTTAGGGAGTCCATATATACATGAAGGGTTTTCCCCAAGGTAGAGGCGATGATATGTCGCCTGATCAATAGCTTTGTCTGTTTTAAAAGGTCTAAGACCTTTTTCTTGTATCTGTTGGTTGGGTCCCTTCTTAGGGCTTCATATGTGTTGTTGTCGCTCAGAAGTGTACCATGACCTGGATGAATGAGAATCTTCACAAACATCCTGCTATTCATATTGCTCTTTTGCATTAGGCGTGACTGGGAAACCAACATGTAGTTTTCTATTGTACGTTGCCTATATGGGATTACCATAAGAAGCATAAATATCATTATTGCTTATATAGCACTATAAATATTAGAGATACAAATATTTTGGCTAGTGCTACACTGGGGGTGATTATCAGCCGATCTGCTGGCATCTGCTTGTATCCGCACTCACAGACAACGTGTGGGCCAGGTACACACGGTGAAGATTTCCGCACAGAAACATGAGCATTCTCATGACAAAATCTGCTCTATGTGTCTGCTCACAGACACATGGAGTGGCTAGCGGATCAATTGATTCTCGGCCTGTGTTTATAAACGGTCTGAGAATCAGCCACACAAGCCTTCACCAGAATGGATGCACAATTGCATATTGTTAGAAGACAATAGGGGAAGGGCCCTGCTCACAAGAGCTTACATTCTAAGAGATGCTTATATTCAAGCAATATGTGTGCAATTGTTGTATGATGCTGTAATGGATAACTTGTACAATTCTAAAAAAATTAAATATTATTGTTTCATGGGTGCAGAAGCAACAATAACATTGCAAGACTACCTTGCAGAGCTTGTTGAAACCGGATTGCTTTTGCGACAGTCACATCTTATGTATCTTTCCATCCTCTGTATTGTGCAAGTCAGCTATCTTCTACTTTCTCTAGCATAATTCATTTCATTTTAATATAATGCAAAAGGAGAACACATTTGGAAATTACCTCCAACTTCCATAGTCTCTCTATTTAATTTCCAGTGGCCAGTTTTGGTTCACTGGCCATGTAAATAGACTCACACTGTATATGTCTGAATGTACTGATGAATACTCATACTATATATGCAAGCACTTGCCCAATGAAGGGGTTGTCAACCTTCCAAACAGTTGTCTTCAGGTGTTTTCAGATAGTACACCAGAAATAAAGACTTTTTTCAGTTGCTTTCAAATTTTTTATCTGGTGTGTCATTCTAGCAGCTCAGAAATACAGACAAATGCAGACTCTGAGCTTTTACAATTTAAAGGGATTGTTCATTCCAAACACTTTTTGCAGTTCAGTTGTTGTCAAATTGTTTGCCAGAAATAAAGACTTTTTTCCAATTGCTTTAAATTTTTCTATTTTTAAGCATCCCCCATCGAAGATTGAAGTTTTAACTAGAATGTTCCTGTCTCTGGTGTTTGTCGGCAGCTCAGTAATCCAGGTCCAGATTCTGAATTTACAATTTGCTACATTAGTTGATACACTTCTCAGCAGCATCTGTGGTATATTAGCAACTATTGTATCAATTAAAGATAATTAATGCATCAATTTAGAACAGTTTTACATAGTCTGTGACCCCCTCTCCCAGAGCTGCTTTAGAAAGACATAAGAAGGTGAAAAATGAATAAACTTCAATATTAGAAAAACAGTCAGAAATAGAAAGTTACTGAATAATTCTTTATATCTAAAAGCAACTAAACTGAATAAAGTGTTGGAAGGCCAACAACCCCTTCAATACATTTCTCAGCAACATCTGCAAAATGCAACTATTGTATCAATTATAACAGCTGACTCAGCTGACCTAATGAAACTCTGGGATTATGCGCCTGATGTAGCATATTAGAACAGGTTACATACTGTACGTCTGTGACCCCCATAAGTAATAAAAAAAAAACCACAAAGTATAACATATAAATACCAGCTGCAGATTGTTTTAGGGTAGCACTATCAGTATTTTTGCATTACACAAAGGTTATTTTAAGGTGAAGTAGAAGTCAATGATAGAAAGCTAACAGCACAACACATATGTAGCTTTCAAGAGGTATATAAGGGTGCAAAATGCTTGCAGATGGCTTTTCAACACTTTCATAGCAAGACATGCTGTTAAGCATATTTTAAGCATTTTGTGCTCTTTAACTATAAGGGCATTTTTTAGGGGCTAATTAGTATAGCTAGAAAAAATAGATCTTTTTTTAAACAGGATAATGTATAATTTTACTTTGTACCCCAGAAGTTTTGTGGGTTAATTTGCCTTCAAACCTATTTGATTTCGAATGTATAAGAATTGTAGCACTCCAATTATGCATTAAAACCGCCTTTATTCCAAATATAGCATAGCGACGTTTCGGACACAAGAGGTCCTTTTTCAAGCTAACAAAGCATCATTAGCACTTCCTTTTATACCCATATCAACTAGTGGCCATCACCTAGAATTACATCTATTTAAAACATCCAAATCTCATGCTTTACATATAGTTCATACATATTTGTAAAACAGTAGCAATAACATGTCATTTCATAAATTTCAGCATTACATTGTATCATAGTAGAGTAGTAATCATAAAGCAGTCTATTCTTTAATTCCTGTGTATTCAATGAGATGATGTTCTCTAGGAGATAAAGAGTACAATACAATTAAAACCAATTAAAAAAAAATAAAAAAGGTTAAAACAATTTGTGTCATGTCTTATATCACTGCATTAAGTTCATACACTTTGTTCATTCCTTTGGGAGCTAAAGTCTCCAATTTGCATATCCAGCCTACTTCACAATATAATAATAATTTTACTCTATCTCCCCCTCTCCTATATTTTGGGATCTGTTGTAGTACTTGAAAACGTAATTGAGCTACAGAGTGGCCAGTGTCAGCGAAATGGCTTGCTACAGGGCTTTGTTTCATTTTCCTTCTAATGTCAGATTTGTATTCCCCTATCCTGTCTTTAAGTTGCCTAGTGGTCTGACCCACATACATAATTTCACAAGGGCACTTAATGGCATACACTACATACGTTGATAAACAAGTATGATACCCCTTGATCTTTATTGCTGTCCTTCTGTGAGGGTGGTGAATTGTGTCCCCTTTTAAACAGCTATTGCAATGTTTGCAAGACAGACAGGGAAATGTACAATTTCTCCTTGCGCCTATAGTGTCTTGTCGCAGTATTTTCTCAGGACATACATTGCCCTAACCAACCTATCCTTATCCTCATAGAGGGACAGCAATAAAGATCAAGGGGTATCATACTTGTTTATCAACGTATGTAGTGTATACCATTAAGTGCCCCTGTGGACTTATGTATGAAGGAATGAACAAAGAGTACGAACTTAATGCAGTGATATAAGACATAATTTTTTGAAATTGGTTTTAATTGTATTGTACTCTTTATCACATAGAGAACATCATCTCATTGAATACACAGGAATTAAAGAATAGACTGCTTT
Source organism: Xenopus laevis (assembly GCF_017654675.1). Lineage (NCBI taxonomy): Eukaryota > Metazoa > Chordata > Amphibia > Anura > Pipidae > Xenopus > Xenopus laevis. Next base: position 176,158,033 of record NC_054371.1, read on the forward strand.
ATGATTACTCCTCTACTATGATACAATGTAATGCTGAAATGTATGAAAATTACATGTTATTGCTACTGTTATACAAATATGTATGAACTATATGTAAACCATGAGATATGGATGTTTTAAATATATGTAATTCTAGTTGATGGCCACTAGTTGATATGGGTATAAAAGGAAGTGCTAATGATGCTTTGTTAGCTTGAAAAAGGTCCTCTTGTGTCCGAAACGTCACTATGCTATATTTGGAATAAAGGAGGTTTTAACGCATAATTGGAGTGCTACAATTCCTATACATTTGCAATTGAACGTATGTGGAGGTAAACACATTTTATTGCGGGCACCCTATGAGAAAAAGGCTTTGAATGTACCAAGTGTGATGGATAATCGATGTGATTAAACCTAGTTAATTTCCCCAGCAATGTTGGGTATATGCATAAGCTACTCAGCAGTGCATTTGAAATATGAAAGGAATGAATGAATATTTGAAGCCAAATAGTTGTTATTAACTGAATGATGCAACAGGTGTCTTGCATCATTCAGTGAATAACAACTATTTGGCTTCATCTTCTTTCAATACCCTACAATACCCTTCTTTCAATTCCAATCCATAACAATCGATTAGAATATTGTTTTTATTAGTCACACTGCAAATGACTGATAAGAGCCAGTTGCTGATTGGTTGCTATGGATTTCAGATCTGAAGTAAAATTACTCCAGTGTTGTTCTCACCCCCTCCAATGTCTTCTGGACATTGCCAAGGAAACATGAATGCACACTGTTCTTATAAAAAAAGGCTCCTGAATTTCAAATGAGATAAGATTAAGATATGTCTGCTGAAATATCAGAGTGAGCTTGTTCTGCACCATTATACTTTACTGTCTAAGGTAAAATAGAAGGAATAGTCTTATAAACAGAATATATTTTCTCCTCATTGGCTTCAGCAGCTTATAAAAGACACTGATATAAACAGGCATGCAGAAATATCTTGTGTTATTGAACAAGAAGATATGCTAATAATAATAAATAATTTAGAGCTATGTACAACACTGCTTGATTAGGCTGGTCCCAGCTAACAAAACTCTCTCCGTTACACAGACAGTACTAAAAGAACATGCAGATGATGACAACAATCTGGCCATTTCTGGTGTACCAGTGGTGATGTGGCCCAAGAAACCCAGCAAGGTGAGTATGAAGTGCAAGTAGTAGTTTCCAGAAGGGCTAGAGGACCTAAGTCAGCAAGGGCCACTGAGCTCACCAGGCTTTTTCCTGGTGTCCCACTGGCCCAGTCATCACTGGACCCACGAAACAGCTAGAGCTATACCTGAAATTTCCAACAGTAGGGTAAGCAATACCTTTTCCCCTACATACTGTATATAGAACAATCTAGAGATATACATAAATGAGAAAAAAAACGCTAACATGCTGATGGGCAAGATTATCAGTTTCTCAGGTTATTTTATAAACCAGATATATTTTCCAAATTCTGCTGGTCTTATTTAGTACAGATAACATTCATTGTGGATCTTTAAAGAACTACTCTATCTGGCTTGCAGTGGTAGCCATGTCTAGAAATGGGGCTTCAGTAGAGGAAATAAACAAATGCTGAAAAAGAGAGGAGAATGAATAAAGGGGAAGGACTGACACACAAAATAAAACATACAGCCGCTATTCTAAGTTAAAAAATGTATTACATAGGTCACATACAGGATGTTTTTACCAGTGTTATGCTCAGATGTGGTGGCTTATGTTAGCATTTTTCAGAGGTGGTCCACCACTGCACCTGCTTAGGCATCATGTTCTCCATATATTTTTATTGGTAGTGGGTAGCAGTGTTGGACCAAACTGGGTGTTTTGGACACTGCTGGATTTGGTGTGGGCTGTATCCATTCTTTACACCACTGAGAGGCTTTATTTCCTTGGATTTCAGAAAGTGCATGTGTTATTTTCTGACCGCTTAGTCACAGGGTGGTGCAATGTGCTAATAATATATATAGTATTCCCTTCACAGGTGGTTTTTAATACATTATGGGGTCAGCATGATGGCTGAGTGGTTAGCATTGATTCCTTGCAGCACTGTGGACCTAGGTTTGATTCCAGCTGGTTATTTGCAAGTAGCCTAGCCAACTGGGTGGTATAATGGTCAATGCCAGTATTATAAATTTACTGGCAATAATTACAATACAATTACAGCACATTACAGAAACTTGGATTTATTTTATTCTCGTGTTTTATTTAAATTAATATCACACACAGTTGTGTGATTGTCATTTCAATAAAGATAAAGTTTGTACGCAACTTTCATGCTTCTGACAAAAAAGCATTACAACTCTTGTGAGTAGGGTCGCCACCTGGCCGTTATTTTACCGGCCTGGCCAGTATTTACCGGCCTGGCCGGTTAAAATGATGGTTGATCCCAATGTTATTAATAGGGCAAAAAGATAAAAATATAGGAAGGCCGGTATTTTTTTTTCAGAAAGGTGGCAACCCTAGTTGTGAGTTGCAACCATAAATATTTAGGGTGGCAAGATATTGCCTTATATAAAATAATACCAAGTCAGTATGGGCAAGCATATTCCCCCACCATCCTTTTTATAGCAGCCAGATCTACAGGAGGGTTTAAATAATATTGGCATAGTGTAATTGTACACTGTAATTAATGTTTTGACCCTTATTTTGTGTGCTGGGATTACACAATGTATGTGGCTTAGCAGAAATGTAACACTCATTTCTGATTGTGTTAAAGCCATGCGTTCAGTTTAATATTGGGTGGTAGATAATTTTATGGGCATTTTATAACTTTTTTTTTTTTTTTTCAAGCCTCAGGTCGTCCTTTGCTGTAGCTAGGGTGAGCCCAGTTATTCCCCAAACTCCCTGGCACAGAAGGGGTGAAGGGTCTTCAGACTCTCCTTCGCCTCACGGCTACGGAGAATCCCTTTTGTCCATGGGTTCTGCCAAAGCTTCCCCCAGGGCACCTGGGGCAGAGCCCAAAAGGACTACTGCTCCCCTGCAAAGAAGACTAAATGTATAGAACACACATAGAAAACATATAAAAGACATAAATAAATACTATAAATAAGTGCTGTAAAAAGGTGCTGTGGTATAGCTCTGGCCAATCGCGAATATACAAATTTTCTCACTGCCCAAAAGGCTAGAGCGTTGAATAAAAGCAAAATAAAACCTTTAAAGTGTACAGGACCCAGCACAATACCCAAGGCTTTCATAATGCTATGGGCCTTTTATACATTATTATATATTTATATATAAACAAAAGGAGTCCGCACTCAAAGGTCTTGTGAAGAAAAAAAGTGAGTTTAATCAACGTTGCGGCTCGTAAACGTGAGCCGTCTTCAGCTTCACGTTTACGAGCCGCAACGTTGATTAAACTCACTTTTTTTTCTTCACAAGACCTTTGAGTGCGGACTCCTTTTGTTTATTTATATGCATGACCCTGTTCCTGCACCAAGGCTTCAATCAGGTATTCTGAGTGCACGAATCCTTTTTGTTTTTTTATATATATATATATTATAAATATATTAAAAAACAAACTATACGAAAAATTATGTACAACAATTATGTAGAACAACAAAGCTTACGGGGGGGGGGAAGGGTGAGTGGATGTGGAAGGGGGAGCAGGTTGAGGATAGTGGTTGATATGACTTGATATGACTGAAGCTTTATTTTCTATTTAAACCAATGGGAGGTGAATGGGGAGGAGAGGGTATTACTGCACTTGATCTTAGCTAAAAGGCTCCTACATTTAATGAGAATGCAGTGAAGGTGTCTTCTGTTGTGAATGCTTGACATTTGTAGATGCCTATATTCTAGAAAAATACTGCTTAGCCCATGCCCTTGATTGTACAAGCGTACCTGCCCCTCCTCTCCTGCTTGCAGCTGAATTGCTAGGCTGAAGCTGACTATTGGGTGTGATCAGCTCTCCAACCCTTTCCTGGGCTGAGCTCATGAATAATCACTAGCATGACACCCCTCCTCCCCCTTTGTGTAAGTAGTGTGTTCCGTGGCCCTCCTCCTCCTCCAACACCAGTGCAGGCTCAGTCTGCAGCGTCCCTCAGCTCTATGTCATACTGGGCCCTGATGTGGAGACATGGCTCTCTCTCTGAGCAATGATGATGAAGAGTATGATTCTGAACAGGAGCAGGTCAGTATTTAAGGGGATGGGGGGGATTTCACAATCCAGGAAAAACAGATTGATCCACTGGCTGAGATGCAGGAAACAGGCTTTTAGCTCATACTGCACTAGGGAGAGGTGGGGGAGGGACTAAACAGGGAACATTAAATGGTGTGCTAAATGGAGTTCTCCTCCGTGCGGCTGCTACTTTCATTGCTTAACCTGTAAATATTCTTTTGTGGATAAGCGAGGGCCTTTCAATGAGAAAACAATGCTGATTTATACACTGTAGGCCATCTGGAAGCCAAATGGTTACGCGTGCGTGTGTTCTATACTGGCATCTTTAAAACAAGCTCATTTAACATAATGGAATTTAACTTTTTTTCAGGTGAATGATTTTTCCTCAGGTGAATGATTTTTCACTTTAGTTATAGAGTTTCTGCCAACACAGAATCGGTTAAATGGCACAAGCTGACCCTGTGCATGACTAGAGCCCTAGAACTGACCCCTTGTTCTCCTAAATGACATGCGGTGTGCTCTCTTATGACAATACAAGCGGCTCTGCTTAGCAGCCAAAAGTATTAGGAGGCAACATTACCTTGTAGTGTCCCTGTCTAAGCTTCCTAAACCTGTGTTTGTATAAGAATGTTATGCAAATGCCCACACATAGGCTTGCGTGCAAATGAGCGTGTGCAGAGGTGGGGGCTGAGCAGTAATTCTTTTGTTATTAGCGTTGAGACCTTACTTGCTGCAAAGAACATGTTTAACCTGCTTCAGTTGTGAATGGGTTAATTGAGTGAAAACACAGCATTATTGTATCAGTCACAAAACATTGCTCTGCAACACCTTAGAGACTAGGCAATTTGTTTTATTAAGGAGATGTACTACATTTTTGGGAGTGGAAATTTATTAAAAAAAAGACAAAGGTAAGAAATGAAAGGATACAGTTTTTTTTACACATAATAATGCATTAGAATATCAATCCATGAATTGGCAAGGGTTTTTACAATTCTCTGCTGTCACGTATTACTTGCACTAGCTGTCAAAGGTACACTGCATTATCTTATTGTTATTATTAATTGTATATTCAGTAGAGCTGCTGATAACCCATAACAATGCAGTACCCTGTGAATATGTTATAAGAATGTTATGTTACCATCATGCAGAGGCTCCCCAACATGTTTACATATAAAATGTGTTGTGATTCAGCAACCCCTTGTTATGTTGATATACAGAGTGTGCAATATGCTGTCTTGCAGAGACCCCCTAGGTATCAATAAGTGTTCTTACACACAGTTATTTAAAGGAGAATTTTTGTGAATGATATAATAAAAATATAGTTTAACTATCCACATTGATCTCCTGCAATCCTGCACTGTCTGTGTAGCACTTGCTTAGTAGAATGCTTAGTAGCTGGCATATTCCAATAACTGGTCTTATGTCCTTTGGTTCTCCTTGCCTTAAAGGAACAGTAACACCAAAAAATTAAAGTGCATCAAAATAATGACTTGATTGTGCTGCACTCGTACAACTGGTGTGTTTGCTGCATAAGGACTACAATATTTTTTAGAAACAAGCTGCTGTGTAGCCATGGGGACAGCCATTCAAAGCTGAAAAAGGAGAAAAGGCACAGGATACTAACAGCTAACAGATAATCTCTGTAATATGCAATGGGATTCTTCAGAACGTGTCTGCGATCCATTGTGTATTTTGTGCTTGAATGGCTGCCCCTATGGCTACACTGCAGCTTGTTTATATAAACTATAATAATGTTTCTGAAGCAAACACACAAGTTTTACCAGTGCAGGCCAACAGTACATTATATTGTCAATGTAAATGTAACAAAAAAAACAAAAGCATTATTCTGCCATCAATATGTATTAATGCAGCTTAGTTATGAAGTTATGAACATGCGAGATCAGCATGCATTTCTCTATTTTCACATTTTAAAAATGCACCAACTGCATAAATATGTAGTGAATTGCTTTTGACAAATTGGAATGGATTGCGACTGTACTAAAACACAGATTTGAATGCCACATGAAGGCACAGTAAAATTTAATCAGTCTGGCTAAGTTGGTGGACATGTATTTTTGGGACAATGCTGACTAACCGTCCTGCCATTCCATTGGACTGCATTCAGCCAGGGGCGTAACTGTAGAAGAAGCAGACCCTGCAGGGGGCCCAGGAGGTATAGGGGCCCTAATTCATGAACAGTTTCAATAAATATTGGTAAAACAAGTTAACTGCTAAACATTTTGGGGGTCTGAAAAATTATTTGCTGTTGGGCCCAGTAATATCACTGCCACTGCATTTAGCTGCTGTTTTTTCTTGGTGGCTGTAAAGGCAAATTAACTGGGGGGGGGGGGGAGAGATAAGTGTCCAGGTCATAGACCCTTAAGGTACAAAGCACTTATTGGTACACATTGTGATTTGTTGGTAGAGAGACTTCTGTTGTGCTGATAAAGTGTGTGTAATGCTGTGATGTGCATACTCCTCAACATATAAACACTAATATATGAAGATCTATAGAATCCAATGTACATCTCTACGTTAACCCCCCCCCCTATTGTCTCTTGAATTTTAGCCTCTCTCACAGGTCTACAGCAGTAACTGATCCATCTCCCGCTGTCAATATTTTCCCCTGAAACCTATCTTAACCCCTCCATTCAAATGCATAGAATTGTCACCCCAATTCCTCACCCACAGAATCGTAACAGACCGGGATGGAACAGGGACAGGGCCAGAGATGTGACTAAGATGCCCAGATTGATTTGGGTACAGTTTGGCATCTCTGGGCTTGTTCTAGAAACAACCCCAATATGCTGGTGTACAGACGCTCAATACAAAGTGGTAGCTTTGTCTATGGCAGTTTAAAGCAGCAATTCTGCCATTTGCCACCATATCCAGATTCCTATTCGGGACCTGCTGTTCTTTCATAAAGAGACATCTCATTTTGCTGTATGTTATATGCTGAAATGCCGAGCCAGTAATGTGCTATAATACAGAGGGCACATAATGCAGCAATACATCTCATAGGGTCCTGAGACAATTTGCACTTGGTTGTCAAGCACAGGACACACAGTAGATAACTGACCATTTCTGAAGAATCGCATTGTATACTACAGAGCTTATCTATTATCTGCTTGTAGCCTGTGCCTTTCTCCTTTTTCAGATTAAAATAGCCCCATGGCTGCACAGCAGGTTGTTTATATTAACTTTTGTAGTGTTTCTGAAGCAATCACACCAGTTTTACCAGTGCAGTGGAACAGTACATTATATTTTTATTTACTATAAAATACTTAAATTTTTTGGTGTTACTGTTCCTTTAATATCTATTATTTCTGCCAAGCAATTGCAAATGCTATCTGGTTTCTGTGGTGACTGATCCCCCAGAATATATATACGTCCACAGTCACCTGACCACCAGCTATCACATACAGATATACATGGCATCTTCGATTGATTATGACAGCTTTGCATTATTGCAGTTCTGCACTCAAACTGTATACATGGCTGTAGCATATCAAATGCCAAGCTACTAAGCCACCAACATGCCCATTTCTCCAGTAGAGTGAGATGCCCAAGACCTGCATTACCTTTACATTTATGGTACTAGATGTGTGCATTGCCAGCATCCCTCCTCATCTGGATAAGAGTCTGGGTGTTTAATATCAGTGAACATTGTATATCTTAAAACTGACATGCTTTCCATTTGTATTCAACACAATGTTTTCCTTGTTTTATGTCAGAACCGGGCAGTTGGAAGGCCCAAAGGGAAAATTGCCAGTTCACCTGCAGTGAAACTCTCTGCTAACAGAACTAGTGCAGGTGCACGTCGCCGGAGGACTCGATGCCGTAAATGTGAGGCATGTTTACGCACCGAGTGCGGGGAGTGTCACTTTTGCAAGGATATGAAGAAGTTTGGGGGTCCAGGAAGAATGAAGCAGTCGTGTATTATGCGCCAATGCATTGCAGTAAGTGTTTTCTTCTTAAAGTTGTTTTAATAAGCAGCTGTAGCCTCTATTTCTGTTATCTTTGTCAGATTTACTGTTTAACCTATTTTCTTCGATTATGAATTCTTTTGTTTCAGTCTCTGAATAAATGCCTGTACATGTTTATTTTTCCTTTAATTTTTTTTTCTTAGCCTGTTCTTCCTCATACTGCTGTTTGCCTGGTGTGTGGAGAAGCAGGGAAGGAGGATTGTGTAGAGGGACAAGAAGCTAAGTTTAATGTCATGCTGATGGAATGCTCCATCTGTAATGAAATAATCCACCCAGGATGCCTTAAGGTAAGCCCAGACAAAATTAAACTCTATGTTTTAGGCTCTTTTTTAAAAAAGATGGATCCATGAGGAATGGGGAGAAAGAGTAATCTTGGATTATCTTTTACCTTACAAATGTATACATTTGACGAAAACCAGAGGACCATTGCCATTGAATTCCATAAAATAATGGCCACAGCAGAGCATTTAGCACTTATGCACCTGAAGAAGCCGGTTCTCCGGTGAAACGCTTTGGGTGGCATAGGTGGACAGTGGGGGACCAGCTCCCATTTGCTCCCTACGTAGCTAGGCAGTCACACTCTGGGAAACAAACGGACGGGTGGTCTGGACGGGCTGGTTGCAGCTAATTAATGACAAGGTGACATACTTTGTAGCATAATTTTTGAGCCTACTTAGCTATTTGTTTGTGAAGTGTTAAGAAAATTCATTCGCTAAGTGGCAACGCCATTCATGAATGATGCATTCGAGATCACTATCAGAACTTAAACTGGGCACTGTACCACTTGTAAAATGATAAGAACAAGGGGTTAATTTACTTATACCATATTTTTGATCACACTCGTGTGGATAGTGGCTGAATGGTGATCAGTTCACTATTTCCCTACTTGTCCATCCTCTGTATTTTTAACTTTTTTGTATTTTTATGGACATGGTCCAGCATCATTGGGGTGTATCCCCAATGGTGAGTTTTATCAGCATGGACTTTTTTATGTGAGTTCAATAAAAGTTATTTTTTAATTGTTAAACTACCATAGCACCTGAACTAGTTAACTGGAGGACTGCACAGTGGATACAAAAGCCATGATGTATTCCACTTTGTAACTCCTCAATAGATACACATGTTTGTTACAATTGTTATAATTTGTTACTCTTAATAGTTAGCGGCCACAGCAGTGCATGAAAGAGACACCTGCATCATTGGTGTAAAACCACATTTAAAATGGTACTGGTTTCTGTGCACCTAGGCATTATATATTCATTAAAATGCCTGGAAACCTAGCTTTTTATTTGAATAAAGAAACAGCACTTCATAGGTTTCTATGCAACAATGCAAAGGCCAAGGGTCACACTTTAAAAGGGTTAGATAGCATAGATTTTAGTACATTGTGTTAATTATAAAAGTACATATTTTTACATCTTCAAGTGCCAAATGATTTTTCCCCCAAATGTTTACTTTTATGTCTGTTTAGAATCAATTTTTAAATCTTTTTTTGTAAGATGTTTGTGGTTAAAAAGGGAAGGGGAAGTAGTGTGGTGCTGATAGGTGTGATGTGTGATATCTCTCTATATTTCTACAGACAAAGGAGTCAGACGGTGTAGTAAATGATGAACTTCCAAACTGCTGGGAGTGCCCAAAATGCAATCATGCTGGGAAAACTGGGAAAGTGAGTCTAAAGTAACTGCTCTGATAAGAAGCCATGGTTGTCTAGCTTGTGACAAAGAAGCATTCCATATATGTAAAAGGGAGGATGTTTAATATAAATACTTTGCATTGGACAGCTCAATATTAGTGCATTTGATATTTATGCTTTAATGGTTTATAGTATAAATGGCCCCATTGCTGTTATCAGAATGATTTACATTATTCTTATTTAGCACATCTTTATGCTGCCATATCTGGTTAATAACAATTATTAAACTGTGTTTTAACACCATTCATATATACATATTAAAAATAACTCATTTGCACACCATATATAAATTTTCTATCCATAATTACAGTTTACCCACCATCTTTAGACATTAGATATAAAGTTGCTTTTTCTTTTGTCACTTTTTGGTCTACAAGCAAAAAAGAGGCCCGGGATTCAAATACGCTTCCAATCTGCCTGGGTCGCTTCTTAAGGAACAGAAGGTGAATCGAGACAATAAGGAGTTAACTGAGATTGTGAAAAAGAAAGTGGAGCGAGAGGAGACCCCCAAGCAGATCCCAGAAGAGCAGCCCAAAAAGAAGCCTACTGAGGGAATCATTAAAAAGAAGCCAGAAGATGGACATGTTAGGAAGAAACGAAAATTTGAGAAGCCTCCAGATCCCTCAGTGAGGAAACGGGTGAGAAAATCGAAAAGATGAGTGGTTTAGGGAAAGAGAAGGACTGCTGATAAAAATGGAAAAAAATTGGTTAAAGAGCCTAACAATTCTAATTTGTTTGTTTCAAGAAATGTTGATTTAGGTTTTGTGATAACATTGTCACATTTATATAATCAAAACACTTTGGGAATAATCACACTTGTACAAAACAGGTTCCCAGTTATTTCTAATGGGAAGTAAAGTAACATTCTAAAAGACACACACACACACACACCTGGCCTCTACTCTGAAGTCAACCCACACGGGTAGAATTCCTAACAGGGATTTACCCTGTGTTTAATTGTGCCAAACAACTACAATGTTTCTGGAGCGTGCCCCTTTGTTGGGTATTGTGTGCTGGCGTTTTCATTGCTTTCTAAATGCCCATGACTCCTCAGCTCAATCTTATTGGGTTTTGTTATGGTGGGGAAAGTGTAAAATTATTTATTTTCCCTTGACCACCTCCTTCCCCCCCCCATCCTTTAAAAAAAAAAAAGTAATGCCTACTTATGCCTGACCTAACAATGACCAAAGTTGTTAATGTTAGAAGGAAGCTTCTGAGAATACTGTGATTCTGTAACATTTTTCATAGAGGTCTCGCATAAGGCTCTTCTGAAAATGATATATATATAGTAGCCTTTCATTTTAGTTTTAAAGAGAATGAGGGAGGAAATTGGGGATGCAATTCCAGAGGTTAGACAGAAAGCCAGCATAAAGCAGAGAAAATAAGTGAGTAGGAGGTGGCTCTGGGAGAAATTGAAGAGTTGGGTAGGAATGTATGGAAGTTTTATCAATTACTATATATCATTAAAAGTGATTCATTCTATGTCTTATTTTTATAGTTAAAGCTTGTGAAAGAAGAGAAGCTCTTGAGGAAAAAGGTATGTTTTAGTTTGTGATTAGTTATTAAAGTAAATGCAGATGTACTGCTTAGTAATAGCTTGCAGGAAAAAGTCCAGGTATTTTTTACCACGAGAAAAGCTTGATTAAAATGATTTAGCATGATTTACCACAATTAAAAGCTTAATATGATCTGGACAATTGTAAAGAATTTACAAGGAAACAATCATGATATTTAATATGAGCTTCAGCTTATTAAAATAAGAAACTTTCTAAATACATTAGCCACATTTTCTAAAATAATAATAATAAAAGAATCCAGTTGCTCTTCTCTAACCCTTTGTGTTGATTCATTTAGCTCTAATATATACCATTGGTCTGTGCTCCCTATATATAGAAGAACACTAGGTATATGAGCCAATAGTAAACTCCGACATATACACATTACCTTCAGCAAAGGTAGCAGAAGACAGTAGGGAAAGAATGAGCTGGCACTAACAGAAACTCCAATTTATAGGCTGAGTGTAAACAATAAAATTAAAATGGTTATTATACCAATAATGTCTACAAAAAGTCATGAGCTTTTTGCACTACAAGGCTCTTACTGGGGTAGTGCTTATAGGCTTCATACTCATAGACGCAAGAAATTGTTCAAAAATATACTAGCCATTGGAAACAAAAGGAAATTTGTTTTATCATCCAGACGGATGCTGATACATTCAAATTTATATATGTTTTTTATTCCAGAGGAGATCATGGAAAACACCAGATGAACGCGCAATGATGGCAAAAACACTTAGGCGTATAAAACAAGAGCCAGATGATGATTTGACTGAAGCCGCGCCAAAAGCCAAGGAAAGTGACCAGTCAAGGTCTAGCTCTCCTACTGCAGGTCCAAGCACAGAGGGGTCAGAGCCTAAGGAAAAGAAGAAGATTAGGAGAAAGCGGCGTGTTTCCAATAAGGAACTTAGCAAGGAATTAAGCAAAGAGTTGAACCAGGAGATACAAAAAACTGAAAGTAGTTTGGCCAGTGAGAACCACCATCCTATTAAATCTGAGCCAGAAAGTGACAACGAAGAGTCAAAAAAATGCATATCTACCAATGGAGAAAGGATGCATCATTTTAGCAAAGGATTAAATGGCACTCCAAAGGAACTGAGGCATGAGCTGTTTCCCAGTCTGAAAACTACCCCAAGGGCTAACAATCGCCCACCACCATCCTTGTCACCTCCTAAATGCATGCAAATGGAGCGGCATGTAATAAGGCCACCCCCTATTAGTCCCCCCCCAGACTCCCTGCCTCTAGCAAATGGAGCAGCCCATGTGATGCAGAGAGAAGTCTGGATGGCCATTTTTAGCTACCTCAGCCACAGGGACTTGTGCATTTGTATGAGAATCTGCAGAACATGGAACAGATGGTAATCACATTTTTTTTAGTTTCTGTTTGCATAGGCAAATACTGATACAGACTGTGATCTGTTATTTCATACATTTTAAAGGGGTTGTTCACCTTTAAGTTAACTTTTAGTATGATGTAGAGAGTGATATTTTAATTTTTATTGTTGGTTTTTCAGTCATTTAGCTTAGTTAGAGGAGTAATAAAAACTACAGACAGTAGCTGAAGCTCTTTTACTTTCTGTCGTTCCAAGAATTTGGGTTGGCTCCAAACAAATGAGCAATCATATGTTTCCATACACATTTATGCCCACTCATAGGGTATCCATGGAGGATCAGGCACTATTTTAAGGGCAAGGGCACTGTCAGACAGACAGTTTCACATGCTTTCCCTTTTGCTTAAATCCCTGTGTGAGGGTCACCCATTCTCTCTCTCCTTTTTTTGGGGTGAAGGAGGAGGCACAGTTAGTGAGATATTTGTGCTCACAGGTTCAAAAGCAACTTCTTAAGCTTGTTTAAAATACATTTATTATTGCCAGAAAAAAAATCCTTGTTCCTAGAGGAACACGTATTAATGTATATTATCAGTGCACATTCAGACTTGTCTTATCTGGACCTAACCCTAAAATATCTTGGGATTCAGAATATTGCAGTTCTGTCATTCTTATATAATAATGTTATTAAAATAATGCTACCAACAATTGTATGTATTGCCTACCTCAGATCCCCTTCTATTATATGTAGTGGTTATTGTATGTAAATGCAAATATCTGTAATGTGGGGAGCTAATAATGCCCATGTGCCATAAGCTTTGCCGATTCTATTGTATATAACGTGGAGTCATTCATTGAGGATTCTTCTGTTTTATTTTGCACATTTTCTAAAGAGAAGCAAAGCACCATTACCAAACAAGCACACCGTTTATTCGAAGGGCTATGGCCGATGGGAAGATTTGTTGCCTGCTATAAACAGTACTTGTGATAACATCCCATGTATGACATACGTTGAAGAGTAATAATAAAATGTATTTTGTTTTCACAGGTGTTGTGATAAGAGGCTATGGACACAAATTGACTTAAACCGATGTAAATCAATCACTCCACTCATGCTAAGTGGCATTATTAGGAGACAGCCAGCATCACTTGACCTTAGCTGGACAAACATATCCAAAAAACAACTCAGTTGGCTTATAAACCGGCTTCCAGGTAGGATATGGAAAGTGCATTCATCTGCAGAATGTTTCTAGTTGGTAATATCTCCCTAACCCAAACTTACATTTAAATATGAAAATGTGTTGAGGGGGCATGATATGTCTGCAAATCACATGAATACTAGGAAATGCAAGCATATAGAGAACAGTAACCTTTTCTTAAAAATAATATAAAACTATTCATCAAATAAAATGCTTTACACATTATACGGTTGTTTTCAGGCATAAAAAGTCCTTTTATTCTGAAGGTAATATTCCTTTAACATATACAAGATCCTGTCTGTGCACTAGACAATCAGGATCTCTGAACAGATATTGTACAAAACAATGTTTTCCTTCACTGTCTCATCTGCCAAAGCACCATCAACAAGGTGCATTGGTAAATTACATTTTCAGATTAGATAGTTCCCACAGGAAGACCTGCCAAAACTGAGCCCAAAACTGATAAACCCGCCCAGCTGGTCAAGCTGTATGGTTGGAATCTGCCAAACTGCAAACTTGAGGCATTTTCACTAAACTTGGTGACATCTGCCAATTGTAGATGCTGATCAGACGTTTACGGTCAAAAAATGAGAGTATCTGCGCATTTATACAATTGTTAGCCAACTAGGGTTACCACCTGTACAAAAAATGATGCGATCCGCTCTGAGCTCACCCAGTGTTACTGTGTCCTCCTGGCCGCAGCCTGTGTGAGACGCCAGCCGCTTCCCGCCGGTATTCAATGTAAGACACTCGGTATTCTCATCACATTCGGCGCTAGTCCAGGACGCGGTATGTAGGCAACAGCATCGGTGCAAAAAAGGCTTTATTTCAACACACACATGAGTGAGGATTACAGCGGTGGGTATACAGGGCTGACTGACTTACGCGTTTCTTGCCGGATCTCCCGGAACTTCTTCAGAGTAAAAATCACATGACTCCAGACTTAAATAGCTAAAGTGATTTACATCCGTGTTAGAAATACAGGTGCATTTGGATTATATGTGTAATTAACACTCTTATCTTAAGTATCGTTACTTAAAATGTGCATATTGCTCTTGTATATTATATTATATCTTAAAACAAAGAGCAATTAAAATATAAAGCATTGCGTTCATATTTTAATACAAATAATTAAATAAGTGTGGTGAAACAAGTGAAAATAGGAAAACAATTATTTGTAAATAGGGTTACCACCTGGCTGGTATTTTACCGGCCTGGCCTGTAAAAATGATGCTTGATGCCAAAATTGTTAATAAAAAATGGCAAGAATATGCCTAGGAAGGCCTGTATTTTTCTCCAGAGAAGGTGGCAACCCTATAGCCAACCCTTTGATTTACCATTTATTATTTTTCCTCCCCCACAGCTCTCCGGGACCTTAACTTGTCTGGTTGTTCTTGGATTGCCGTTTCAGCTCTTTGTAGTTCCTGCTGCCCTTTACTTAGGACACTCAATGTCCAGTGGGTAGAAGGACTAAAGGATGCACAAATGAGGGATCTCTTATCTCCTCCAACAGATAATAGACCAGGTATGGCTAAGGTGGCTGTCTCCCCAAACTGTATAGGTAGGGTTTGTTTGGAAACTCTTGCTAAATACAAATGAAAAATGCTCGTATAATATAACATTGTCAAGTTCCCTACTGTAAATATCACTACCACCAAATAGTTGAGTGTCCAAGTGGGATTAGTCTGTTAAATGGACACTTTAAGGGGCAGTAAACCTTTTTTTTCCTATTGCTTTCTTCTGCTTACAATTTTTCTAAAATATAGCTTTTAAATGTTTTCTTACAATTTCTGTAATAGGGTTGTGTGGGCTGGCACTTGGACTGGTCTGGGCCAATGAAAACTTTTTTTAGGTGGGTGAGTGGAAGGTCAGACCTTGTCTACAGCTTCTCTCTGGTGTTGAGATCAGCCCAGCCCTTTGGCGATCTTCCTCCTGGCCACCTGCCTCTTTTATTCATTCATTTGCTTTTCCCTGCCCCCTCCAATGCAATTGCTTTGGTTGCCACCCAATCGGTAAAAATAACGGTTGATCCCAATGTTTTAAATAGGGAAAAAAGATAAACACATAGGAAGGCTGGTATTTTTTTCCAGAAAAGTTGGCAACCCTAATTCTAAATGATACAGGAGTTGATACATTTTTATCTTTGTCCCTGCTGAGAAGAATCTCTGAGTTTAAGTTGTAAGACTTGATACAATAGTTGCTAATATTACACCGCTGCTGCTGCTGAGAAATGTATCCACTAATGTAGTAAACTGTAAGGCTGGTGGCACACGGTAAGATTTGGGGGGGGGAGGGGTGCCACCAGATGGTGAGAGTTGCGGAAGAGAAGGAGAAAAGGAAGCTAAATATTTGTTATTCAGCTTTCTGCATACACCAAGCCTAGTGATTTCTACATAAAGTAATTCATGTTACGGTGTTAGTCCCCTATTGAAGGCTTTTGAGGTGCTGGGTCCACGGGTACCACTCCAACTCCCCCTCATATCCTCTGTCCAAAAGAGTGTCTGATTAATTCCATCGCCCTGATCCAATTCACTTTAGTGATTAATGTTTGCAGTCCTGGAAGTTGTGTTTTTTTCCAGTTTGCTGCTAGGAGAGATCGTGCTGCTGTTAGGATATGCATGACTAGCTTGCATGTGTTCTGGGAGTGTGGCTCTTTAATTCTCATGCCCAGAAGAAATGTGCATGGGCCAGTGTTTTAAATTGTAGTTAAGTGCATTAGCACATGTATGGGAGCCAAGATGGGGGTAGTGATCTGAATGTAGAATCTTGGATTGGTCAGTGCAACTTAGTTATGTACTTGTGCCATGGGACAGCGGGGAATTTAATATCTCCTGTCAGTCTGGGCTTTACAGGACCTTTAACAGGCAGAATACTTCATAGGAGGGCAACTTTGCTGCTGGCTTATCCCCTACCCCGCACTAGAAGCAACACTGCAGTTTTTTGATTGACTGGGCAATGGGATTTGCCTGGGCCATTTATCTGTCCACCCCGTATGAAGTTTATATATGAGGCTCTCGCCATCTTGCAGTACAAGAATTGATTGTAGAACCAACTGTTTTTTTCCATGCAGGTCAGATTGATAACCGCAGTAAGCTGAGAAATATCACAGAGCTCCGGCTGGCAGGCTTGGATATCACTGATGCCTCGCTTCGCCTTATGATTCGGCATATGCCTCTCCTTGCCAAATTAGACCTGAGCTACTGTAACCACGTCACGGATCAGTCAATCAACCTGCTCACAGCAGTGGGGACCTCCACCAGGGATACCTTATTAGAAATGAACTTGTCAGGTAAGCAGTGCCAGAAGCTTGCAATATATTTTCCTTTTGTTATTGTTTATAATGTTGAAAGTAAGTCTTGGATTATGCTTTCATTGTGCACCTCTTAACTAGGGATTCTCTCTAGTTATTTAGTGCATTTAATTAAACTGGTACTGACCATATGTCGTATATACATACTGACCAAGAATTCTTATAGATGTACACTAGGCAGAGAACTGTATTGCTACGGGCCATTACATTTCCAAGATTTTACATGTGATTAACAGCAGTAACGCCAATATGAATATATATAGATTTTATTAATATGGTAAGCATACGATAAAGCATAATATGTAAGCAAAGGTTCCTGTGTCACAAATCAAAATGGGCAGCACTCCAAAGGTTCCTGTGCACCGGAATTTTATTTAGATTAGTAGTCACTACTGCCCCTTTAAACAGTCCTATTTTAGTAACCTGCTCACTTGTACCCCAGTCTTGCTATTCTCTTTGAACTCTCTGCAGAGTCTGTTACATCTGTATTTTCCTTTATTTCTAGACTGCAATAATGTTACAGATCAGTGCCTGACTTTTTTCAAACGCTGTGGGAACATCTGCTTGATTGACCTCCGATTCTGTAAGCAGGTCAGCAAGGAAAGCTGTGAGCAGTTCATAGCAGAAATGTCTGTGATTGTACAGTTTGGCCAAACCGAAGAAAAGCTTCTTCAAAAGGTCAGCTAATGTGACTCCATCTGCAGTGGAAAGAGAATAGTGGCCTTATCAGTAATAAGGTTCCAGCGATGTACCAGTCCAAACGTATTCTACCCGTGAGCGACTTCTCCAGCACTCTGCATACCAGCTGCTTAAGGTTGAAATACTGAACCAATGTTTGACCTTCCCAGGACACTTAAATTTACAAGGGCATGTGCTTTGGTTGTGTTCATTTTATGGGCTCCAAACTGTTTCACTTTTCTAGTGTCTTTAGAAATGCAACCTCACCAAGCGTTTTATTAAGCCTTCCCAGATCCAGTGACCATCTTATGTTCTGCAGAAGTTATTTTTGTATAAAAGTATTGAAAAGGTATATTTAAAACCCATGGATGGAAAGCAGTATTTGTTCTTTTGGCTGGCTGTGTACAATAAGTTATCAGAAAGCATCAGCTGAGCCCAGATCATTGTGTAGTAGCCACTTATGAAGCATGACTTAAAGCTCTTTCTGCATATGCATGCATTGATGTCCATGTATTAATTTCAAGGCATTTTGGCAATCAGCTTTTCAGCATCTTAAGACTGCGCACAGCATGAACTCTTGTGGCCTGTCCAACCATTATAGAGCGATGCAGAGAAAGTCAGCCAAGACAAGTCCATCCCATCTCATGCAAAGCTTCCAGCACAGTAGGGCTCAGATTGTAACATACAGAAGTGCCATTGTTGTAGTTCTACTTGTTTTTCAAAGGCTCTCCTGGGCCAGTTTCAATTTTGAATTTATATTTATTGTTCAGAGGACAGAGGAGAAATTTGAACCAATTTCCTGGTTACAGGTTATTCTTATTCAGTTAAAAAAAAAAAAAAAAAAAAAGGCCAGGTACCATGAAGAGTTTTTCTTCAGAGACCACTAGTGCATCTCTTTTTTGTAAAATAGATGCTCCTTTGCACTGGAAATGTAAGAATCCACAAGCGGAGACTCAGATGCAAGTCTATCCCACTCCTAGGCCTTGGAGTCAGATGTATACTTTTTTTATTGTAAGTAACGTTGTTGGATTTAAAGTGTATCATGTTTATTTATGGACACGTTTATTAAAATATTTTACAAGATGGTCTGTGTCATGCCTTTATTTTTTTTTCCACCCTACAAAGCAGGTAAATTGACCAATGATGTACCTGATCTGGGAGGTTATCTGATTTCACTCACACCAAATTCCCCCGAGATTAGGACTCACATCCACTTACTTGCAATGAACCTGGAGGTGAGACTTCTGACAATGTTTCACTGCAGTTTTATTGACCTCCGTTGTATCACATTGTCAGTATTCCCATCTGACTTCAATGCAGGTCCTTCTAAGCTGATTCAGTTCCAGGTAACCCCCTAAAATCATAGCAAACACTGTAAGCAGCTTGGGATGCGCAGAATCCAGAATTCAGTTTGGCCAAATCTCTTTTTGCTGGATCCGTTTCAACCAAATCTTAAAAGGATTCTGTCATGTCTATAGTGTCGTTTCTATTACTAAATTATACTGTGTTCAGTGCAAATAATTCACTCTGCCATTAAAAATGTTATACTTAATCCAATAAATGTATTCTTTTTATCTGTTATATTGGTTTGTAGGCAGCCTCTCAGTGCACTGGGCCTGATCCTGTGCTTTCAGGAAGAGATGAAATATTTTCTTACTACTCAGTGTAACTGAAGGAGTCACTGTTGGGCAATTTACTATTGGGTACTGTTCTCATTTCTACCACTAGGTGGGGCATGGGAGCATTTTTAGCAATGCAGGTATCCAGTAGCTGTTATCTTGTTATAATACACAAGAATCAAGAATATCCTGTAAATGATATCCTTATAAACGATGCTAAGTGATTTAATCAGTTATAACCAAAGATTAGTGATGTCATTTCTGTCACATGACTCACTGAAACCTGTGTATTATCATATATAAAGTACACCCTGTTCCCTCTCTCCCCCTTGCTATTTGCTCTGGCCATTGAGCCCTTAGCAATCCAATTTAGGCAAGCTCCCACATTAGAGGGATGGTGTTTGGGACCAGCGGAAGAAAGGATATCACTCCGGACGATCTGCTGGTATATCTGGCAGACGCAGGACATTCACTAGCTACCTTAGCCACCATTATGACACAATTAGGGAGGTTGTCTGGACTGCGGGTCAGCTGGGACAAATCCGCCTTACTACAAGTAGACCCAACACCCCTTCCTGCTTTACCACGGGAGATCCCAATCATAGTGATGGGGGAATTTAAATATCTCTGAATTAATATTAACCCAGACTTATGCACCTCTATACCACGCAACCTGGAACCAGTCGAAGCTTCCACTGACATTGTAGGGGAAAATTAACATATTTAAAATGGTGTATCTGCCACGATTTATATAGATATATAGATATATATAGAAAATAAAGGTTTCCTCGATCAGTAGAATCAATGGAAATTGTAGAGATCACACTCGCAGGTCTTAAGTATAGTAAGAAGATTTTTATTGTCCACAATAAAAATCTTCTAACTATACTTAAGACCTGCGAGTGTGATCTCTACAATTTCCATTGATTCTACTGATCGAGGAAACCTTTATTTTCTGTACTAAAGCTGTAGATTTGAGTACCCATGTCATTATATATCTGGGCCCTTGGTTTGTACATACATATTCACTGTAAGATTCATCACTTGCAGTGTAATAAAAATGTTTCCATATGTAACAACATCCAATGATATTTTATCACATGTAATTATTCAGCCATTTGGAGTATGAAATAAATCCAACAAATAAGAATATTGAGCCAGACAAAAGCTAATGCACATGGATGTGTATACACATATACCCCCAAACATTATTGGACTGCCCACCCAGAACTTTCTAAACTAACACAGCTGTGTCACCATGTTTATTACCTATTCTCCCTATACATCACCCTGACTGAAAGCTTAAGACACTTACATTTTCTATAAACAATTGGTGTGCTCGTTTAGCCAATATGTAATAAAGTAATGGTCTAAATTTATACTGCACCAATCATTTGCCATCCTGGTCAGCAACTGGATCACATGGGGACATGTTTAGATTCCTCATAAGAGAACCATACTGTATACCTGTACATGACCTGACCCAACTGTCAGGAGCGCTCTTCTGCCTGTTCTCCCTCGTCGATGTTGCATCCAAGATGGCAGAGCCCATAGCTACCACGTGGGTAGCGCCGGCGTCCTGAGGCCAGCACGATGTCGTCACGTGCCTGGCGCGAAAATTGAAGATAAAAAAACCCTTCAAGGTTTAATGCCCGATTGTAGCATTTGTTTTGTGCATTCCTGGGTGCATGATACTTTGTCTGATATTGATTCCTGACCCTGCTTGAACCTTGACCATGCTACTATCTGCCTGCATTTTGAACTTCTGTCTGGATATTGACTTTTATTACCCCTATTTGTACCACAAACTTGGACTCTGACTCCTGGGCTTTATCCTTGGTCCGGACTACTCCCGTTGGGAGCCGATAGGCCCCCAGACACCAACAGTATTTTGGGATCAATATCTGCCTGTGCCAAGATACAAGCTGGGTGCCGTGGTTTAAGCCCCCATACATGGTCTAATGAGCTGAAAACCAGCTTGAATGGTACTTGGCAGCCAACACTGGCCCATGCATTGCCAGTTTAAGATGGAAACGTTTAATTGGTCATATAAAAAAAAATTTGTTCTTATATCCGTGGGATTTTACTATTGAGTGTTGTTCTTAGACCCAGGAGCGATCCTGGCCCCTCTGCCGCCTGAGGCAGTAGCAGTTGCTACTGCCCCCCCTCCCCTGGAAATTCACTCTTAAAGTACCAGGAGCAGCATTTTTGCTGCCCCCTGGTACCTAGTGGGGCACTGCCGCCTGAGGCGACAGCCTCAACTCGCCTCATTGGAGAAGCACCCCTGCTTAGACCTACCGGGCAGCTGTTATCTTGTGTTAAGGAGCTGCTATCTTCCCATTGTTCTGTTGTTAGACTGCTGGGGGGGGGGTGATACCACTCCAACTGGGGCCAGCTAGGAAACTGACAATATTGGTTTGCCACCCAGCCGGTATTTTACCGGCCTAGCCAGTAAATCACCTGCCAAGGCCGGGGCTGGTATTACAAATTTACCGGCAATATAGCTGCCAGTAAATTTGTAATACCCTTCAAAAAGGCTCTTCGGCCTACCCCCAATCCCTTGTAAACTTATCTTTTGTCCTCCTTTTTGATATCTTCCATGCCGTGGCCACGCCCCCTTTTACGAAAAGGTGGCAACCGTAGTCTAGCCCCATGTCAGATTTCAAAATTAAATATAAAAAATCTGTTTGCTCTTTTGAGAAACTGATTTCAGTGCAGAATTCTGCTGGAGCGGCACTATTAACTGATGCATTTTGAAAACTTTCAGAATCTACAATAGCTAGTCCTGGGATGACTGAAGCTTGCAGGACAGCACCTGATTCATTGGCCATTTACTTGATCCTCTAGGTCTAAGGTACTAGATAAAGTAAGTGATGGTCACATGCCAAAGAACCCCAGCACACCATGCATGTTCTAATATGTGCAAATATCCCAGAGAGGCTGAAGTCTGCAGCACATGTACTGGTTCTCCATCAACATATTTCAGCAGAGGGATCCCCCTTTCCCTGCTTGTGGCAGGCTATTCATCATGCAGCCCTTCAGCTGTTGTTGAACTGCAGATCGAAGCAGCTACTTCATGGCTAAAGGCTTGTATAAACAGTTCTCCAAAATATATCCTCTGTTAGTCACATCAATAGAAACTGTAAGTTACAGGCAGTATTTATCTTGAAAAGCTCAAATGTACATTTGTTGGCACCTAAATGGCAGGAGGTTTCCATTAATGCAAATAGCAGGCAGCATATAGGGTTATGGATTACAAATGGGAGGTGTTAAATGTCAGGGGCTGAAGTTAAACAGATGCAGGGGGGACAGCTCTGTACGAATTGCAAAATAAAAAATATTTAAAAATTTCTAATTGTGGTAATATTCACACATAATTTTGGGAGTGTAACGACTACCACAAGCCCTCCCTCCAGGTGTGTGTATGTATGTATGTATATATATATATATATATATATATATATATATATATATATATATATATATATATATAAATAGTTTCACACAAGCAGCCGCACTCTGATCCGGATCTGTTCGTCTAATTGTGGGTGCTGGATGAAAAGTTTGTATTCATAGACTCTCAAATAGAACCACACTCGTTTAGATGAATAAAGTCACATTTATTTTGTGTCCAACATTTCGGCCCTCCTTAGGTCCAACCCAGGACCCCAGAACTGCAAAGCACAATCTGTACTGCCATCCATGGCCCTTTATTTTCAAATGTTTTTTTTAAAAAGGCTACAATTTGTCATAGTATTGTATACATGATTCTATATTTTAATTTTAGAAGCGAGCATCTCCTTTAGACTTAACTTTAAAGGAGAAGATAGCATTACTGGGGGATGTCAGCCCAGGGTATCAGGTAGGCTATTATAAACACTGGGACATACCCAATATTGGCACCCTCCAGTGATTAGAACATTACTTTTCCTTTAAAGGGGAACTAAAGCACCTCAAATCAAAAGACCATTTAGTTTGTATGAATGCATGAAACGCCAATACTGTTTCCAACCACAGTTTTCTGAAAGGTGTGGAGGTGTTTAAAAACTCCCTGGTTCACCCCCTGCAAGCTGCCATCAGCATGTTCCATAGAAAACGAATGATAGGATTTTATGGCATCTTACCAAAACTGGCACACACGTGTACTAGGGTAAAAGCCTGTGCCGAGAGACTCAAACTGTGATGCGGTTATGGGGCCTATTATTCAGAATACGTAGGACCTGGTATAAGGGATATTTCCATAATATGGATCTCCATTCATTGTCTGCTTAATATTAAAATATACATTAATTAAACCCAATAGGATTGTTTTGCCTCCATTTTTTTTCCAAAACGCATCAGTTAATAGTGCTGCTCCAGCAGAATTCTGCACTGAAATCCATTTCTCAAAAGAGCAAACAGATTTTTTTATATTCAATTTTGAAATCTGACATGGGGCTAGACATATTGTCAATTTCCCAGCTGCCCTTGGTCATGTGATTTGGGCCTGCACTTTAGGAGAGAAATGCTTTCTGGCAGGCTGCTGTTTTTCCTTCTCAATGTAACCGGAGTCTCAGTGGGACATGGGTTTTTACTATCGAGTGTTGTTCTTAGATCTACCAGGCAGCTGTTATATTGTATTAGGGAGTGGTTATCTGGTTACCTTCCCATTGTTCTTTTGTTTGGCTGCTGGGGGTAAAAGGGAGGGGGTGATATCACTCAAACTTGCAGTACAGCAGTAAAGAGTGATTGAAGTTTATCAGAGCACAAGTCACATGACTTGGGGCAGCTGGGAAATTGACAATATGTCTAGCCCAATGTCAGATTTCAAAATTGAATATAAAAAAAAATCTGTTTGCTCTTTTGAGAAATGAATTTCAGTGTAGAATTCTGCTGGAACAGCACTATTGACTGATTCATTTTGAAAAAAAAACTTTTTTCCCCATGACATTATCCCTTTAATTTTGCAAATAATCAAAAAAAAAAAATTGCAATTTATAAAGAGGCTCTTCATGCGGCAGCAAATGGGGTCGGTGCTGGCAAACAATGGTGCCTGTTCGGTCTTCACAATAAGCGCTTCATTTTCTCCAAGAGAATCGTTTAGGCTTTAATTGCAGTGGCATAAGGGGTGACTCCAAGCATCGTGTCCCTGCAGTGAGCAATAACCATATGAGCAGGGAACTTGTACTACTGCAACTGCTGGCAGTCTCTAAATAGTAGGTGTATTTTCACTTGCAGCAACTGCTGTACAAGTGAATAGGGTGTGATTTC
This sequence comes from Xenopus laevis, assembly GCF_017654675.1. Classification (NCBI taxonomy): domain Eukaryota; kingdom Metazoa; phylum Chordata; class Amphibia; order Anura; family Pipidae; genus Xenopus; species Xenopus laevis. Next base: position 176,182,790 of record NC_054371.1, read on the forward strand.
AAATGATTTGTCTCCTGCCCACAAAGCTACTGATCATTGTGGGGCATAACATTAAAACTCACCCGATGTACTGTTGCCCAACAGGCTATGGCACACTGGGAGTTTTCAGAAGTGCTTTGGATAACACCCCCCCCTACAAATTGGTAACTGTGTGCGATTACATTGTGAAGAATGGAGAGCGTTGCCTGAAAAAGGGGGGGTTTAATGGCTCTCCAGCAGCATTGCTATGTAACCAGGAGTGTGTGCAAACACAGATCCAGAATAGTGTTCAACAATTGTATTTTTGTTCTGTACAGATACTGGCTGCTATTTTATTTTTTTTTTATAAATAAAGTACCCTCAGAAGTGATTACTCACACCCCTTCATGCTGCTCCACAAGCAGATGTTTGCAGAACTCTTTCAGCACATTCCCTTGCCTAATAGAAGATTCAAATACAGTACATAATAATTCACTTTTTTATTGTACTCTATCACTCATGTAACACACACCTAGAGACATACATATGTTTTTGGTCTGGTTGCTTAAAGGGGTTGTTCACCTTCAAACAACTAGTTGGTTTCAGATAGATCACCAGAAATAACGACTTTTTCCAATGACTTTCTATTTTCTATGTGTGACGGTTTTTCTAATATTGAAGTGTAAATTGTCATTTCTCTCCTTCTGAAGCAGCTCTGGGAGGGGGGGTCACCGACCCTGTAAACTGTTCTAAATGGATACATTTAATTGATACATTTTTTATCTTTGTCTCTGCTGAGCAGAATCTCTGGGTTTCATTACAGTCAGCTGTTAGAATTGATACAATTGTTGCTAATACTCCAGAGATGCTGCTGAGAAATGGATCAACCCAATGTTGCAAAATTGTAACAGTTTAGAGTCTGCACCTGAATTACTGAGCTGCCAGACTGAAACACCACAGACACAAACATTCAACTTTACACTTATTAATATGTCTAAATAACATAAGTACCTAAATGTTCTATGAGTGCTGCTTTACCATATTTTAAATCCTTCTGGATTCCTAGTTCAATCTCTAGTAAATCTGTCTGATAATAAAGGGCACATTCCCATTAATGATGTATTATACATACAGTAATGTCATTCCCTGTACTGATACCCATAATAATGAATGAATCCCCTCTGATGATATAGTATAGAGCACATACAGTAATGGTGCAATTATCATTATTGATATATTTCAAATGCTGTACAAATATCTGGGCCATTCTCTATACCTGTGTGCTACTTATGTATTATACCTCCATACTTTATACCAGTATATTATACATTCATATATTTACACTGTCTACATAAAAATAAAAGGGTCAAAAAATAAACAAACAGTATTTTAACCATAATCCTCTTTGAAATAATTGTAGAACTATGTGCAGTTTTTATGCTCATTTTGTATCCTCTGATCAGCAGCTAGTCATGTGACATATCATTGTGATGTCATAATGGACATTATCACAGCTGTTCATAACCAGCCCAGACTGTCTCATTCTTGATCAGGAGACTGAGGTGAGTGTAGCTCATGACACGCTGGGGAAAATTTTAAAATAACAATATTACTATAAATATAAAGGTAGCTGCTGGATAGGCCTAATTAGTGTCTGCTAGTGGGGTAAATGCAGGGGGGGGTTGCTTGGCCCAACAAACAACAATGGTGGCATCGCCTGTACTAATAGCCTATATATAATATTAGCACATTCCTTATTTTCATTTAACATACATATAGCAATGCAATAGAGTTATTATAATATCATAGCGCCGCCAACAAAAGACATATTTCATTTTAAACACAATCTCAATACAGTCTTTCTATTTGCATTCATTTCTAACTGTCCTTAAAAGAGCAGATTATCTGCTAAGTCTGAATTTGCTGACCATAGTTTGCAGGTGTGATGTCATAATGTGACATAATACATTGTGATGTCACAGTGCAGACAGAGTTAATGTTTGAAAACAAGCTCTAACTATCTCATTCTTGATCAGGAGACTGAGGTGAGTGGAGCTCATGACACGCTGGGGAAATTTTTAAAATAACAATATTACTATAAATATAAAGGTAGCTGCTGGATAGGCCTAATTAGTGTCTGCTAGTGGGGTAAATGCAGGGGGGGTTGCTTGGCCCAACAAACAACAATGGTGGCATTGCCTGTTCTAATAGCCTATATATAATATTAGCACATTCCTTATTTTCATTTAACATACATATAGCAATGCAATAGAGTTATTATAATATCATAGCGCCGCCAACAAAAGACATATTTCATTTTAAACACAATCTCAATACAGTCTTTCTATTTGCATTAATTTCTAACTGTCCTTAAAAGAGCAGATTATCTGCTAAGTCTGAATTTGCTGACCATAGTTTGCAGGTGTGATGTCATAATGTGACATAATACATTGTGATGTCACAGTGCACACAGAGTTAATGTTTGAAAACAAGCTCTAACTATCTCATTCTTGATCAGGAGACTGAGGTGAGTGGAGCTCATGACACGCTGGGGAAATTTTTAAAATAACAATATTACTATAAATATAAAGGTAGCTGCTGGATAGGCCTAATTAGTGTCTGCTAGTGGGGTAAATGCAGGGGGGGTTGCTTGGCCCAACAAACAACAATGGTGGCATTGCCTGTTCTAATAGCCTATATATAATATTAGCACATTCCTTATTTTCATTTAACATACATATAGCAATGCAATAGAGTTATTATAATATCATAGCGCCGCCAACAAAAGACATATTTCATTTTAAACACAATCTCAATACAGTCTTTCTATTTGCATTCATTTCTAACTGTCCTTAAAAGAGCAGATTATCTGCTAAGTCTGAATTTGCTGACCATAGTTTGCAGGTGTGATGTCATAATGTGACATAATACATTGTGATGTCACAGTGCAGACAGAGTTAATGTTTGAAAACAAGCTCTAACTATCTCATTCTTGATCAGGAGACTGAGGTGAGTGGAGCTCATGACACGCTGGGGAAATTTTTAAAATAACAATATTACTATAAATATAAAGGTAGCTGCTGGATAGGCCTAATTAGTGTCTGCTAGTGGGGTAAATGCAGGGGGGGTTGCTTGGCCCAACAAACAACAATGGTGGCATTGCCTGTTCTAATAGCCTATATATAATATTAGCACATTCCTTATTTTCATTTAACATACATATAGCAATGCAATAGAGTTATTATAATATCATAGCGCCGCCAACAAAAGACATATTTCATTTTAAACACAATCTCAATACAGTCTTTCTATTTGCATTAATTTCTAACTGTCCTTAAAAGAGCAGATTATCTGCTAAGTCTGAATTTGCTGACCATAGTTTGCAGGTGTGATGTCATAATGTGACATAATACATTGTGATGTCACAGTGCACACAGAGTTAATGTTTGAAAACAAGCTCTAACTATCTCATTCTTGATCAGGAGACTGAGGTGAGTGGAGCTCATGACACGCTGGGGAAATTTTTAAAATAACAATATTACTATAAATATAAAGGTAGCTGCTGGATAGACCTTATTAGTGTCTGCTAGTGGGGTAAATGCAGGGGGGGTTGCTTGGCCCAACAAACAACAATGGTGGCATTGCCTGTTCTAATAGCCTATATATAATATTAGCACATTCCTTATTTTCATTTAACATACATATAGCAATGCAGTAGAGTTATTATAATATCATAGCGCCGCCAACAAACAACATATCTCAATACAGTCTTTCTATTAATTTATAACTGTCATTAAAAGAGCAGATTATCTGCTAAGCCTGAATTTGCTGACCATAGTTTGCAGGTGTGATGTCATAATGTGACACATGATACATTGTGATGTCACAGTGCACACAGAGTTAATGTTTGAAAACAAGCTCTAACTGCCTCATTCTGTATCATGCAACTGAGGTGAGTGGAGCTCATCATCATACACTGGGGAAAATGTTAGAAAAATTAATATTCATATTGCTGCTGAGTAGGGCTTAGTTAGTAGCTGTTAGTGGGGTAATTGCAAAACATTTGAGTTTGAAGGGGATGAAGTGCTTGGCCCTACAGACAATAATGGTCGCATTCCCTTTACTAATGGTATACATATGTACATATATTATACATTCCCTATTTTCATCTACATATAGCAATATAGCTGCATATAGTTGTTGTGTAGGCCTAAGTATCTGCTAGTGGAGTAATTATGAGGATCTGAAAAGATATTAGTGTGCTTCAAAGTGCTAGTCATTAATTGTCACTCTAATGTTACTTTAATGTTACTGCCCATTCATTTTCAGTTACCTTATTTATAACCAATTCATAGGATTATTACATAATATGTAACCAATGATTTTTCTCTCTCCACAGAAAGAATATTCGACATACAAATCAACAAAATTTTCGACATACAAATCAACAGAATTTTTGACATATAAATCAAGAGAAAGAATTTTTGACATATAAATCAACAGAAAGAGTATTTGATATATAAATCAACAGAAAGACTTATCGACATACAAAAAACCATCATGTTTCGACGCATATGCAGTATTTTCAAATGTTTTACGAAAGTAAGGGTTTTTTTTTTATACTCATAGCCTAGATTTTTAGTTTGTATGGAAAAACTGTGTAAACTGTTAATGACAAACTAAAATGCATGTGATGAAAATTAAAATTTCATCAAATGTACCTTTGAAAACGAAAGTGCTATAAATTTTATTTTCCTGTTAACTCAGGGGTCCCCAACCACGGGCCACGAACAGTCCTGAACATGACCGCTGAATAATTAACACATCGCTCATAAATTGGACTCCGACCCCTCCATAGCCCATCCCCGATCCCTCCTGACCCCCTCCCTGACCCCCCCCCCCCCGGTCCTTGGAAAAAAAATTGGCTCTTTTTTGACCAAAAAAGGTTGGGGACCCCTGTGTTAACTGATTCAAATTTGAGTTCACTGGCATAACTACAGAGGAAGCAGACTCCACAGTCGTGATGGGTGGCCCAATAAACAAGGGGGCCTTGACTATGGGGTCCTCTTTCTCTATAGCTGTTTAAGGCTGAAGAAGCCCCCCAGCCGCTCTCCTACCTCCAGCCAGGGAGCAGGGGAAGCAGATGGATGGGGGACATCAATGGTAGCAGGAAATGTCAGCCAGGAGTGGTGAGTGGGTGGGCGGATAGTTCTGGGAAGGTATAGCTCTGCGCTGGTCCCTCCAAAGATTTATTTATTGGGGGGCCCAGAGCCAGCAAGTTATTGCACTCTTTGAGTGATTTAGTGAATTTGTTTCTCAATGTTATAATAACAAATAAAAAAACAAACAAATACAAAAAGTATTGCATAAGTGATACCTATGTTAAAGCTATAACAGCTGCATGGTGGGATGTAGCTTTACTTTATGATAATTTTGCATATATAATAAGAAAAATGCACTGAATCCAGGATTTAGTTCGGGATTCGTGCAGGATTCTGACTTTTTCAGCAGGATATTCTGCCCGGCCAACCAAATCTGAATTTGCATGTGCAAATTAGGGGAGGGGAAGGAAATTGCATGACTTTTTGTTACAAAACAAGGAAGTAAAAAATGTTTTCCAATTCCCACCCCTATATATATATATATATATATATATATATATATATATATACTGTATATATATATATATATATATATATATATATATATATATATATATATATATATATATATATATATATATATATGCATGTGCAAATTAGGATTCGGATTAGGTCCGCTATTCAGCCGAATCTTTCAAAAAGGATTCAGGGGTTCGGCCGAATCCAAAATAGTGGATTCGGTGCATCTCCGATTACAAATTTCATATATCTTTGGTTCTGGGTAGATCTAAACCAAATCCTTTCATTACTCACTGTAAGAAACAGCTTATAATAGCCTTATATTTTGTACACTTTCTGCATATCTAATATTAAATAATACCTTGTTTTCTGTATTGCTTTATAAGGAAAATGGTCTTAGAGGTTGGGAACTGCTATGTTTCCTAATTCTAACTTCTAATGGACCTATTCATTTAGTTACACCTTGATCATTGCCTCTAATATTCAAACCTATTTTCTTTTGCCAGGTTAAAAAAGTTAAAGAAGAGAAAAATGAAGTCATTTTGGTAAGCAGAGAAACTTGTCATACATAAACGTTTTGTTAAAGATGTAGGATAATGTAACAATGTCGTAAAATATAATAAAACTTAAAACACTCCAAACCTTCTAGCAGATATAACACTCTTCTTGAACTATGATGCATAGCCTAGCATATGTTACTCCCAAGGGGCCACATTTGTTCAGTTTGTTAATTAGATTTTGTTAAATTACAAGTCGGATTTATCTGTGGATCAGTAGCCTTAGACACCAACTCTACACAAATGTATCTAACATTTCAGTTGATTTACAGATTTGACCATTGCCACTTACATACCAACATTGACCTGATTGCTAAGAACCCATTTCATTGCTAATGTCTAATTATCCTTTTCTTTTCCAGCAAGGGGCAGTCCAGTAACCCCTTGCATTTTTATGAGAAAATAGATGCCAACCCTCCATTCATTTATACTCAAAACTATATCTCATAGTATAATGTGTCTTTTATTTATCTTGATCAATAATCTCTTACCCTCCTTTTTTTATTTAAAAAACAGGTACTGCCGAAGATGTACACAGAAATGCCCTGTTTGGTAAGCAAATAATAGTTTATTATTAGTTATATTTAAATAATATTAAATTAAATAAAGCAACATTACATATATGAACTGTTCTACTTTGCTGTCTTAAGGTGGCCATACACGGATAGATCCGCTCGTTTGGCGATGTCGCCAAACGAGCGGATCTCCCTCCGATATGCCCACCTTGAGGTGGGCAATATCGGGCTGATCCGATCGTGGGCCCTAGGGCCCAACGATCGGATCCTTCACGTTCGCAAACGGGCGGTCGGATCGCGGGACCGCATCAACGAACAGATGCGTCCGCGATCCGACGGGATTTTTAACCCCATGCGATCAAGATCTGGCCGACTTTCGGCCAGATCTCGATCGGGGAAGCCCGTCGGGGGCCCCCATACACGGGCCAATAAGCTGCCGACTCGGTCTGTCGGCAGCTTTTATCGGCCCGTGTATGGTCACCTTTAAACAGGTGCAACCGACTGGATATGGCAATCTTCTCTGCCAGGTAAATATTTTAAAGAGGCTAACACAATTAAAACAAAACAAACCCATAATATCATGGGAAGTATATTTTTGCATTTTCCAACAAATAATTGATTTCATTTTTTTTTCTTTCAACTAGGAACCAGTAGCAACCAATGTTAATATCAGTGAGGTAAGTAGGAAAACATGAAACTTTGAAAATACTTTGTCACATTGCCATATGCAATAGATATTAGTATAGCAACAAATGGATTAATTGTATGTTTTTATTCTTAAACAGAAACAACCTGAGGAAATCATTGCCCATGACATTTGCCAGGAGACAAATATTGGCCATAACAGCTACCAAGAAGAACCTGATGAAAACAATGGTCATGACATCTGCCAGGAAGAACCTGAAGACAATATTAGCCATCACAGCTATCAGGTAAGTAGTTTTAAATGAATTAAAAAAAACACAACAACATGCCTCTTCCCCAACAATACATGGCTTTTTGCTTAATATATTTTAAAGCCTTCTTTATAAAGCCTTCATTCTTTGTAGAGCTCAATTTATTATCTTACATTTGCTTAACAGAATCAATCATGTGATCCATGTGATCAATAAACTTCTATCTCTTTTCCAGGAGCAACCTGAGGAGCCTGGCACAGAGATTGGCCAGGGTAATGCCTCAGAGGAGGAAGAAAATCTAGAAGAAGAAAGTCTAGAAGAAGAAAGTCTAGAAAAAGAAAGTCTAGAAGAAATAAGTCTAGAAGAAGAAAGTCTAGAAGAAGAAAGTCTAGAAAAAGAAAGTCTAGAAGAACAAAATTTAGAAGAGGAAGAAGAAAGCAGTAATGATAATCTGTTTCCATTTCTTGAGGTATGGCTTTTTGCTAAATATAATTCAAAGCCTTCTTTGTAGAGCTCAATTAATTATCTCACATTTACTTAACAGAATCAATCATGTGATCAATAATCTTCTATCTCTCTTTTCCAGGAGCAACCTGAGGAGCCTGGCACAGAGATCAGCCAGGGTAATGCCTCAGAGGAAGAAGAAATTCTAGAAGAACAAGAGGAAGAAGAAAACAATAGTGATGACATGCTTATATCTAGTGGGGAAGAAGAAAGCAATTGTGATGATCTGTTTCCATCACTTGAGGTATGATTTACTATCAAGGACATTAAGACATTTTGTCCATTGAACTGATTGATTTATTGGGACATGTTTAGCGTAACGTTTATTTAGTATGGCTTTGTTTAGGCCCACTAATGTCTGGGAACCTAAAAACCAAACTGCAGTTTAAATCACCAGTCCAGCTCTCATGCTAAAACACTTTAAGAACTATATATTTTTGGAGTGTCCACATAAACTGCAGTGCCCAGAGGGAAGCCATCAATGCTTATCACTACAACACCATGCTGCACACATTACATGGGGAAACCCACAAACAGGTCATTTTTTTTCTTTGCAGCTCTGGAATACATTGAAAACTTTGAAAATACATTTTACTTTTATTAAAGTTGTATTTGAGTTAGAACTCCTGTTATATCTCTCTCTTACCCAGGGGAAACCAGAGCAGAATGTAGAAATTGCCACAGACAACTGCCGCGTAATTGAATAATGGGAATTATAAAAAACATTTACCTTGTCATAAATGCATGTTTTTGCACCTTCTCTATAAATCAGAATTGATCTTTGTTATTCACTCTCTCTCTTATGCATCACCAACCAGATAATCACAGTATTGATGCTTGAGAGGAAAACATACGGTAGAGATGAGCGAATTTTTGACGCCCATAGACTTTAATATATTTTGGCCAATTTCCACTGCCGGCAATTTTTGGCAAAGTGAAATGGGTAAAATTCGCCCATCCCTACAATCAAGATATTCACATAACACATTACCAACTTTATTTTCCAATACTGTGTCACATTGCCATATGCAATAGATATTAGTATAGCAACAAAAGGATTAATTGTATGTTTTTATTCTTAAACAGAAACAACTTGAGGAAATCATTGCCCATGACATCTGCCAGGAGGAACCTGAGACAAATATTGGCCATTTCCAGGAGCAACCTGAGGAGCCTGGCACAGAGATCAGCCAGGGTAATGCCCCAGAGGAAGAAAAGCTAGAAGAACAAGCAGAAAAAGAAAACAATAGTGATGACATGGTTATATGTAGTGATGAAGAAGAAAGCATTATTGATTATCTGTTTCCATCACTTGAGGTATGATTTTCTATCAAGGACATTAAGACATTTTGTCCATTGAACTTATTGATTTATTGGGACATGTTTAGAATAAAGTTTATTTAGTATGGCTTTGTTTGGGCCCACTAATGTCTGGGAACCTAAAAACCAAACTGCAGTTTAAATCACCAGTCCAGCTCATGCTAAAACACTTTAAGAACTATATATTTTTGGAGTGTCCACATAAACTGCAGTGCCCAGAGGGAAGCCATCAATGCTTATCACTACAACATCATGCTGCACACATTACATGGGACATTGTAGGGATGAGCACATTTTTGAAGCCCTAGACTTGTATGTATTTTGACAAATTTTCACTGACGGTGAATTTTTGGCTAACGAAATGGGTCAAATTTGCCCACCCCTACAAACAAGATATTCACATAACAGATTACTAACTTTATTTTCCAATACATTGTCAAATTGCCATATGTAATATATATATTAGTATAGCAACAAATGGATTAATTGTATGTTTTTATTCTTAAACAGAAACAACCTGAGGAAATCATTGCCCATGACAATTGCCAGGAAAATCCTGAGACAAATATTGGCCATTTCCAGGAGCAACCTGAGGAGCCTGGCACAGAGATCAGCCAGGGTAATGCCTCAGAGGAAGAAGATAATCTAGAAGAACAAGAGGAAGAAGAAAACAATAGTGATGACATGGTTATATATAGTGGGGAAGAAGAAAGCATTTGTGATGATCTGTTTCCATCACTTGAGGTATAATTTACTATCAAGGACACTAAGACATTTTGTGCATTGAACGGAATGATTTATTGGGACATGTTTAGCATAGTGTTTATTTAGTATGGCTTCATTTAGGCCCACTAATGTCTGGGAACCTAATAACCAAACTGCAGTTTAAATCACCAGTCCAGGTTATGCTAAAACACTTTGGGGTAAATTTATCAAAGAGTGAAATTCCGCAGCTCTCAATTCATTTCTATGGGATTTTGAAAGGCGTATTTATCAATGGGTGAAGTGAAAGAAAGAAATGAATGGAGAGTGGCGGAACTTTACTATTAACTTCACTCTTTGATAAATTACCCCTTTAAGAACTATATGTTTTTGGAGTATACACATAAACTGCAGTGCCCAGAGGGAAGCCATCAATGCTTATCACTACAACACCATGCTGCACACATTACATGGGGAAACCCACAAACGGGTCATTTTTTTCTTTGCAGCTCTGGAATACATTGCCCAAAGTTTAAAGATGTTATTTACTAAACTCGAGTTTTTTTGGGCAAAAATGTTAATGTTTAGAGGAGAAAAAAACGCTCACAATTTCAAACCTGTCACTGTTGTGTATAGGTCAATGGGAGATGTCCTTTTTACAATTTGAAGGTATCGTGGTCTGCATTGGATTTTGTCTGGTAAACCAAAAAAATTGGGGTTTTCAGGCAATAACCTGAAAAAATTAAGCAATTCAGGATTCAAATCCAAATAATTTGGGGTTTTCCCCGTTTTCGCAATTTTTTCCCTGACCTGACTGTTTCAAGTTATTTTATTGATAAATAAGATAAAATTGTGGATGGGAGTTTAGTCAAGCTTAGTTTAATACAAATATGAGAAATTGGAGTTTTAGTAAATAACCCCCTAAAAGTCTCACACACATTAGTTCTATTAGGACAAACCATAACCCATATACATAAGATAATAATAATCTTTGTAATAGTTATGTCCACCATTAACAACACTGTTTGGGCACAAGGCCTCTTTGCTATACTAAGTATAAATTAAAAAACTGCTTAACAAGGAACACAGTGAGGAATCTTATGGGGATGCCTCTCAACCTGAACAAACTAAATGAGCAACAAACTAAAAAGAAAAGCTTGCAATATTTATTCTTTTTGTCTATTTACTGAGTTAATCTAAAATAATGTTTTCCTTTACCAGGTCTGCAATGAACATGGATTTGATAAACTATGCCCGGTATGCAAAAACATTTTTTACATTATTATCCCTGTTTTCAGCCTTCTCCCTCTATTCTCCCCCCCACCACCTGGCATTATATTGTCTTATTTTCAAATTTTGCATTTTACTTTTTTTTAGGACCCAACTGGCTGGATAGACCTCGAACAATGTGTTGGATCAGGAGGATTTGGAGTAATCCATAAGGTCAGATATGAGATTTTAAGATTGTAAGGGTTGGGAATGACCAGGGCCGGCCTTAGGCCTATTGGACCAATTGGGCCCAATAGGGCCCCGCACCACAGGGCAGCACAGATAATATTTCCCTCAGCACATGATGCTGCCTGGCCTGCCCCCAACTTTGAGAGTCCAGCCCATCCCCAAATCCATAGGTCCAGCCCACCCCCAACTCTGATAAACCAGCCTATCCCCCAACTCCATAGTTCTAGCCTGCCCCCAACTCTCATAGGCCCAGCTTTCCTCCAACCTTGATAGGCCCTGCCTGCCCCAATCCAACCAAGCCTGCTCCCAAGCTGAATCGGCCCAGCCTGCCCCAAACTAATTGGCCCAGTCCACTCTCCTATTTCCTCCCTCTCTCTCTTACCCTGTGTGCCCCTATTATGTGCCCCTATTTCATCCCTCTCACTCTCTTACCTTGTCTGCCCCTTTCCTTTCTATTTTGTGCCTGTATGCCCTTATTTTCCTAAATACTTGGTGTGTCAGTAGCCAGCAACACTTTGTCTAGGGGCCCCGCCAACATGTTCCCAATTGGGCCCCACATTTGATAGGATCAGCCCTGGGAATGACCTACCTTTTGTGGCCCTTAACATCTCAATGTAATTCTATATATTGTATATATTTATCTATCTAGTATATAAATATTCATACATATGTCATGTATCACTAAATTGCCACATATGCCACATTTTAAGCAGGATTCATATTTCCTTTTGGAGTTTGTTTTTTGTTTCTGAGACTGCAAAGACCCATGTCGTTATACCCAGGTACTTTATCAAATTCAAGTCAAAATTCACCACAAATCTGTTTTCTTTCAGGCATGGCATTTTAAGGAAAAGAAAGAAGTGGCCATAAAAGTGATAAAAGACCTTAGGGTAATATATATATTTTTACTATTTAATTTATTATAATGAGAATATTGCAGAAAGTGTTGTGTTACACATACAAATCAACTGCCAGTAAAAAGAGACTTTATAAACCATGATTAGCAAGTCGTCCCCTTATATAATGGATAGTCATAATGCAAAATGGAATTTGTAATGATTAGAAGTGGACTTCTTTAAATGCCCCAAGCTCTGCTCAGCCCGGTGAAATATTCACTGGAGGTTTAATTATTTAAAAAATGCAAAACTAACTATATCACTGTAATATATATTGTAATATTTGCAGCTTATAAAAGGCAAATGTGTGACTTATATTCATTAATCTCTATGTAACAATACTATAAAGTAACCACCCCTAACAGAAGGGGATTTAAATCACACCAAATCATAACAAAAAAATCATAACAAAAAAATCATAACTCAGTTCAACACATTGCAAGTAAACACATGGAGCGGCATAGAGGGGGAAGTTAGATTCTATGATTGAGAGTGGACGCCATTACAGCACATCACAGAGAGACTTGAGAGAACAGATAACCTTTACTAGCTTTACGCATTCAGAAGCTTCTGATGAAGTGACTCCAGTCACGAAATGCGTAAAGCTAGTTCCCCTGCCCGCTTACACTTTTGTATTCTTAACATGGATTAATAAAGTTAACTGGCTCTATCCAAGTTTGGTTTCCTCGAGTTCTGATCCGGTGAGGTCATCCCTACTATCAAGTTTGTTTGGGAAGTTAGTATCTGTGGTGTTGGCACTGTGGTACACTGATGGCAAACAAATGAATTCTATGTTTTACAACAAGGATTAAATAGTTATCAAGACTAATTTAATGATCATTATTTCTGTATCTAGGATAATGAAGAGATCCTTGCTGAACTGTACGTACTTGAACGCGTTTCTGGCCACGACAATTTCCCTGCCTTTTATGGAGCCTTTTATCTACGGCCCAGCATTTCAAATGAAGAGGCGCTATGGGTAAGGATATACTTCTTAAATAAAAGCACACAATGGTCTTGCATTGCACATGCCAAGAAGGAGAAAATCTCAATCAAAGTTAATAAATATAACACTGATTATTTCAGACCCGTTACTGCTACTGATTACTAGGAATGTTACACAGACACACAGACAGAAAGATAGATTTTAGGCAACATATATATATACACTATAATATTTATATACACTATAAATAAAAACTATTTCTATTCTAGATTGCTATGACAATGTGTGCTGGTGGCTCCGTAGACGCCTTAATTAGGAGCACGCCCAATAGATCCTTGGATGAGACCTGGATTTCATACATATGCAAGAAAGTTTTACAGGTAAGACAGATATTAACCCCTTCATTGCTTTTCATAATCTCTGCTCACCGACTTTGCATCCTATTTATTCTAGAATATAAAAATATATACATGTTCATCATGTTTGCTTTATTCATCTTTCTAGGGCCTGGATTACTTACAGGAACTGAACGTGATACATCATGATCTCAAGGGCGCCAATATAATGTTAACTTCTACGGCCCGTGTGAAGATAAGTAAGTGACGTTTATTATCTATAGGAAGAATGGGTGCCACAAAAGCAAAGGGTACATTTATTGCTCATCTCAATGCCTAGCTTTTCTTAGGTATCATAAAACTTTAAAGGGGATCTCTACCCACAAATTGCACCTTTGCATAATGCAAAAATATCATTGTAAGCATCGTTCCAATATACAGTCATTAAGAATGTTCAGTGTTTTATTTGTCTCTGTCTTTACACTCTCTTTGCACCTGGTTCAAACCAATAGTCAGCACCAGACAAAAGAAAATACTACTTCAAAAATATATTTCCATTTGTAATAACTGTAGCACCTTTCTGTATTGTCATAGATGTTATTACTGTGTTGTAGAAAGTAAATTCATGTTTGTTTCTTTCAATTTCAGTTGATTTTGGCCTTGCCACAATAGGGCCCATCAGTACAAGTAATGCAGGAACCCGCTGTTGGATGGCACCTGAAGTCCATGCATGTTTTACAAGAAGTGTACATTATAACTACAAGGTATAATTAATAAAATAGTTGTCATTTAGTTCAGTTTTCATTAAAGTGATTAAACAAATTGCACTCTTAAGGCAGGAATAACAAATCCATGCCAAATGTAATTTGTAGAGCTTTTTTCTCCCAGTAGAGACTCTTGAAAATGTAAAATCATAAATGTTTATAGTTGAAGTCGGCTACTGGAAATATTTCATAGTAATACAACGTAGCTTGGTTCTAAAGTATTAGTCATTTAACATCCCATATTGACCCTGAGACAGGATGAGGAGGGATAGTCAGTAGAAGTATCTTTATCTTCTGTAACAATGATTATAATTTGTTTGCTAAATGGGTGTTGCTTTTTGTTTTTATTTTCTAGGTGGATGTGTGGTCTTTAGGAATCACAGCCATAGAAATGGCAGAATACAATCCTCGTAAGTAATCTTAAATAACATTTTGCGTGCGTTTATGTTCATTTATGGAGGAGTGTTTTTAGGAAGGTCAGGGGGTATCACCTATTCTATAACAATGAAACATGTAAATCGGCCATGAATCAGAGACTCTTTTCTGTGCTTTTATTATAATGGTGTCTTCTGTAATTTGCATTAGTTACTTTTCTTTTTAGTGATACACTGGAAAGCAAGATATAACTTCTTGTTTCAGAGACAGGAGCAATCAGATAAAAGATATAGACTGTGTCTTTCCTGTATCCCCTTAGGCTAATGGCAAGTAATGTGTTTTCTGTGCTGCTGAGAAAATGCAGATACAACCATATACTGCCCTATATGTCCAATATCTGTCTGTCACTGTGCACACGCTACAATTATTCCAACCAGACTGCATTTATTTATTTGTTATGTATGAAGGTAAGGCCACACTGGGAATTTTGGGAAGATTTGGTTGCCTAGCGACTAATCGCCTCGTCTTTGCGGTGACCAATCTCCCCAAATGCCTTCCCTCACTCTGCGCCGGCGTGTGGTTAGCGCCGGTGTTTATTATTTCAGCCGGCGCAGAATGAGGGAAGGCGTTTGGGGAGATTGGTCACTGCAAAAACGAGGCGATTAGTCGCCAGGCGAACAAATCTCCCCAAAATGACCAGTGTGGCCTTACCCTTAAAGAAGGAAATTATTATCTCAAAAAGTTTAAATAAATCATCCATTGGTTCTGATAATAGAAACTCATCAGAATATTTGATGTAGTCACCCTCTACTGTACAATGCTGCAAAATATGTTGGCCCCTTGTAAATTTGTAAGAATAACAATAATAATATTGTGTTCTCTTACACTTACAGCACACATTAAACTCCGTGGTGCTGAGCTTTCCGAAAGGATTATGAATGGTCCAGCTCCAGCTCTAAAAGAGGACATATGGTGAGTCATTTTTTTTTTTTTTTACAGAAATAGGACTTAAGGTGGCCATAGACGTTACAATTACAATCTTTCCTGGAAAAAATCTTTTTGATCGATAAGCCAACCCATATCCAAGTCTTCTGCCAATATCGGTTGGCTCGTTTCCCACCATACACGCACCGAATATGGTACCAGAATTTTTTTTGTACAATATTATTGATGCGTCTATGGCCACCTTAAGCAGTGAGGGTGGGGGAATGGGGAAAGAGACACTGAAGCATAAGGCCGGGGAAGGTGTTAAAGTGGGAAAGAGATAAGTTCAATATGTCACTACTGTATCCACTCTATCCATTGCTGTGATGATGGGCTGTGTTCAAGTTATTAGTATTCTTTAAGAGACATCACCCTTTTTATAAATTCAAGAGCTTACACTTTGTTGGCCCAAATTATTCAATGAAAAGAAACATCTCCCATTTTAATTCCCTAGCACCCCACAGACTTCAGTGTCCTTTTTGAATAATTCTGGCTCTGTGTTTTATTACATCATCAGTAACACTTCTGCCTTGTTTCTTTCCCCCCAGGAGTAATAAATTCCAGAGATTTATTTATAAATGCCTTCAGAAGGATCCAGCCAAAAGACCATTCGCAAAGGAACTCCTATTAAACCGATTCATCACATATAATCGAGATGAAGACGAGGTGCAATATAGCATAGCAGAGCATATACATAAAGGTAATGCAAATGACTCATATTCTCTACAATCAAAAAGCAATTACTGGGAAATCTTTAATGTCTATGTGGTTATTCAAGGCTTTAGGTATTTAAGGATTCCTATTTTGATCACTATCCAAAAAATTAGGGATTTTAGGGAATTTTCATTTTCAGGTGTAATTAGTTTTTTTTAATTACTAATGGTTTTAGCTCCAACCAGTTCTGCTTTAAATTGTGAAAGTTTCTATCAATTACTAACTTAGCTAGCCAGTTAAGGAATCAAATTATGACCATTTTTACAGTGCCCTATCATTTGCATAGATATAAAACACAGATCTTCTTGTCTAACATTAAAAACATTTTCTCCTAGGAGCAAAGAAATAAGACATTCAAGTTAAAGATTCTCTCGCAACACCTCATTAAGAAGACTTTGTCAAGACTTAGGAAGGAAATGGAAGAACAATATATAAATCCCAAAATGGATTCTACCCTTGCAAGATCTGAAATGTGGCTCCTTCATTATGTTCCCAAAAGGGAAAGGGTTGGGAACACAATGTAGGAGCCACAGTACATCTACTTTGAATACTTTACCAAATGTTTATTTTTATATAATCTATTTAAATGTATACTTATTTTTATATATTAATAAAATAATAAAAAACAAGCTGATGTTTGACATTTGAATAATTAATATATAGTGTAAGAAAATGGGCTGTTGAAGAGTTGCATTAACTGTAAAGGAGAGGGAAATGTTTTAGAAAATATCAACTGGGAAAAAATCAATTAGGAGAATATTATTGTGGATATAAACAACTGCTAGTACTTGTTTCATAATCTTTGGGAAAATGTTGTACTTTCAACAGCTTATGATGATAGTTATGGATTTTGTACACCTTCTGTAAATTATATAGTAAATTAACTTTTTGTCAATTGGCGCAAGTGCAACAATTTTTGTGCAAGCACATATCATGGTTGTGCTTGGAAATAAGCCCTAATGTTTTATAATTGTTGGGGTAAGAATGATAGCTCTTTGGGTGTAACTCACTGAGCCAAAAAAGTCTAACATTAATGCATACACATGTAACACTAGAAGTAAATTAAGTGTCACGATTCTCTAACTATGAGCTTTACCCCAATACTTTGCTCTGGATGAGACCTCAATTCTCAGGAGTTAAGACCTCACAACAGTGTGGAGTCAGGGTGTAGTACAACTGTAAATAGGTGCAGTGCACAATAATAGGGCACCAATGGTTTTTGCAACTTAACCAGAGAACATATTTATTGAACAGGATAGTCCACAAAGAAGTGTACATAACCAAGCAGGAACATAGAGCAACAGTTGATAAGCATATACTCACAACACCAATGGTCAGTATTAGTCCCTGCAGGGAAGAGAACATACACAGTAGCAATGAAGGTACACCTAGCTTTCAGACTTTTCTCTAAGTGGAACCCAGGGGAATCACTACATCCCTAAGTCTGTATACTTAGTTAGTGTTGGACTAGGGGGCAAGGGGCCCCCCACCACGCCTCTGGTCCTCCACCCCAGGTGTAAAGCACCCTCTGGCTCCCCTCCTTGAGCCGCAACCTGCCCCCTCGCGCATACTGTCTTTTTAGTATAGCCATGCTGAGAATCAAGGAAGACAGAAGCCGCTTCTGGCTTCCTCCAAGGATCGAGTCTGGACCAGCAGGGCCCACGAGAGCTGGAGCCCACTGGAGTTTTTTCTTGGTGTCCTGCTGGCCCAGTCCGGCACTGCACTCAGTACTTACACTGGGCAATTGGTACCCAGGATCTTAATCCCACTTACACTTCTCGTCTGAGCCTCAGGCTGCTCAGCTAAATAGCCTAACTATCTGTCACTCATAGAGTGACCTCTTAAGGTGAGTAGCCTATCCTTACTAGATCTGACCTTTCTAGGTTCCACTTCTCCTTTCCTGCCTGCTCAGGCAAGGGATTAACAAAGTGGACCCTGATGAGGGGGCTGCCATGTTTGTGCTGCAGTGGTCCATTAGCATCAGAAACTCTGACAGATTGAGAAGGGACAGTAAGGTTGTCAGACCTATCAGCAAAAAAACAAGCAACATGACTTTTATTTTAATTAATATTGTGAAGTGTAGTTTTTTATTGTCAGTATAATTTTAAAGAATCAGTCAGACAAATAAATGTTATGAAAGTACCCAATGAATGAATGAAAGAAACACATGTTGATGGCACTGGTATACAGGTAAAATAGGTAGATGACAAATAGGTAGATAAAGTGTTGATACAACACTTTTATGTGCAAAGTGGCAGCTCCTCTTAATACAATGACTGAAACCATACAGGATGGCATAATTTATCATGGAAAAACTACAAATAAGATTTTATGGGGCATAATTACTTGTATATACCAGGTCTCACTTCCCACACTGGGAGGCAGCCAGCAGCATTTCAGGGGCTGAGATGCCACCCCCCCTGACCTAGCAAAGCCGAATGTCTGTGTTAAAAAACAAAAATTTGGCTCTTAAATTTACCAGAGGTGGCTTTTTGCCGCCCCTGGTATTTGGCCATTCCATGCAGCCTGAGGCAAGTTTCTCACCTTGCCTCATTGCAGGAGCGGCCCTGGAGGCAGCAAGCAAAAAACAAGTAACAAAAAACATAAACTTAATTTATGTTTTCTCATAACAGACTTAGTTGCTACACTTGAAGCTCTAAAGATCAAACTGTAGTACTGCGCAAAACATGTAAATTAGTCCCTGATCAAGAGATACCAATAGTCTCTCTGTACAAAAGGTCGCATGTGCAATGAGCCCTTACAAACATGGAGAAGTTGTTTCGGATGAAAAGAGGATAGCCCGTGTTGGCTCAATGAGTAGCACTGTTGCCTTGCAGTAATGGGGTCCTAAATTCCAACCAGGGCAATTTGTGCAAGATGTCTATATGTTCTCCCAGTCCTCATGTCTCCGTGGCTTTCCTCCCCATACAGGTTAATTGACTCCTGATAAACTTGTCCCTATTGTGTGTGAATGTGATAGGGGCCTTAGATTGTTGGGGCAGGGACTGACGTGAAGGGCGTACATTTGTCACCCATGTTTACACCTGACACATTTCCTTGAATGCTACTGACAATAAAGTAAGTTGCTGATTGGAAAACATATGCTGCATTTCAATTTCCAAAGTAGCCCAAACTTTCCTTGCAAGTTTATTTGACTGAAACAGACACGGTACAGTCATTGGACACACTTATGTTCCTACAGTTGTGAAAAACACCAAGGGCTCTAATTTACTAATATGTCTTATAAGATGCTACCATTAGCTAGTCCTCATTCAGCGGGTTCTGATTTCCATGGCTTTCACTTAGGTCTGGTTTTACCCCAGGGTTCTATGTTCACTGTAGCCTGCCCTATACCAGGCTTGACCATATCTACCCCCTACAGTAATGAGAGCAACGAGACCCTGCCCTGTATTTAATGAGGCAGATGGACAAGGCAGGTATTAGGTGTAAGATTTCAATGAGCCGGAGCACATTGTGCCTCGCTCTTTACAATACAATGTACACAGCCTAAGTACATTTTGATGAGAGCACTATTGTAATGCTGTGGACAGTGAGAGTAACTAAAAACCAATGTTTTTACCATCCCTCGATTGAGGTGAATTATCTGTGACAGTGAAACATTTGCTTTTAGGTTATCCAAAAATCAGAAAAAGATTGCTGAAGTGGATTCTTGAACCAATTTACATAATCCACATTTCCAAAGCCCTGGTTGAAGCTTTTTTGTCCTATAAAATATTTAAGCCAGGATAAAATGAGAACAGATGTGTCTGGAAAGGACATTTGCTCTCCACCCAAGCAATTGCATTTAGACATTTACACGTTTAGCTGTAAAGTCAACTCCGGCAAGAGACAGGTCACCGTGTACAGTTTTTCCTGTAGAATAAATTTTAGGTGGCAGTAAATTTTAAAAGGACCAACAAAATGGTTCTTAAGTGAAACAAGTGCACTAAAAAAGAGTAATTTACAACAGTTGATCCAGGATCCTATGAACTGTAATCAGTAACAGTTGGAGAGGCATAGCACAGTAACCCCTGAGCTACAGAAAACATAAATGAAGATGTGTAAATGGAAATATTATGGTCCAAAAAGCAGGATTCTTAATTTGTCGTAAACTTTAAGGCAAAACATCAAGTAAATTTCTGTGCCATATTGGTGGCTGACAATGTAGACTCCCAAGCCTCCAATATAATGATTGGATATCAACTTCTACTCCAAGTTCATCTTCTCCATCTTGATCCTCAGTCATATCATTTGCAAGTTGCAAGACTTAGGGTGAGACAAGGGTTCAATGAGTAGGTTATTTTGACTCTCTGAGCTACAAAGTGAACTTCTAGAAATACATGCTACAGAATTTGGAACAAATTGGTGGAATGGTTTTCGGGAAGAAATTAATTTTAGTGAGAAACCATAGGATTTATAGACTTTGTACAATCTGGTCGGGATGGAGGTCTTATTACAGGTGCCTTTAGAGTAGAGACTATAAATTTTTGCCAAAACAGACAAAAGTCTGTTGACCGCCGAACGTATTAAAAAATCTGGCATGACAATGGAAAAGCTAAAGCCTCCATGGGACTTGATAACAATATTTAGATTATTACCAGAACTTCGACTATACAATTACAAGATGTTCACACTAAGTTACCAAGGGACATAACTTTCTACATCGTTATTGTGTCAGCTAGACTAATCAGATGTAAGGGCACAATTAATAGTCAGTGCTATGTCTACTTCTTGGGTAGTTAAAGGGGAGGAGGGTTCCTTTGAGGTGGTAGTAGAGCTGCAACATGGTCCTGAACAGACACATTCATCTCTATCTCTATAAACAACGTTAATAATACTCTGTCTAATACTCTGTCCCTTAGTATAATCCCAAACGAAGAAAAGACATAACCACACTGACTTCTTGTGGTTTAAGGCCGGCAGCACTTAGCATTTATCTGGGTGCAGGGAACTGTTGGCGTCTCAGGCCGCACAAAATAGAGGAAGGAAAAAGGGTGAAGTTCTGCACGCCAGATTATTGGTAAAAAGCTGAAATCTTTATTAATCCATATTAAGAACACGCTGCAGGTTTGCTTGACACGTTTTGCCCTCAATCATAAGCACAAAAAAGCAAAGGTAAGAACATCAGTTTAAATCGTTAGACCTCACAGTGACCTCCAATGGCAGAATTAGGTATTACATTACAAAATGTATCTACCTGCTCTAAAAGGAAATGTGTCACTGTACAACCATATTATCAATAAAACAATGAAACATGATTAGTTACACACACACATATTATCAATAAAACAATGAAACATGATTAGTTACACACACATTAGAAATTCTCGGAAATCAAATGCAAAAAAGTAATTCATATGAAATGAATTTATACATGGGTTGGTGGGAACGGATCCAGGTCATTAGAGATGAAAATCCCAGTAGCGACTGTATCATTTGGTACGGTCGCTACATTGATGACCTCATATTTATATGTCGTGGATCACAGGCTAAACTGGATATGTTTTTGGAATACACTAATAATTGTGCTTATGATTAAGGGCAGCTGTGCCCGAAACACGTCAAGCTAACCATGCAGCGTGTTCTTAATATGGATTAATAAAGATTTCAGATTTTAACCAATAATCTGGCGTGTGCGGAACTTCACCCCTTTTCCAATCCCAAGCTAATTTTGGTCATTTCTATGGTGCATGCTGTTTATGCATAGCAGGAATGAGGGAAAGGAAGGCAGCCTGTTCTATTTGAAACTGTGAAGATTGAAAGTGGAGATCAGCCCATTGTGTCTGCCCTTTCTCCAGAATCCCGGAAAGAGAAATTACACAACATACAAAAAGTATGATCGAATTTTCCTAGTTAAAGGAATACTGTCATGGGAAAGAATGTTTTTTTCCCCCTAAAATGGATCAGTTAATAGTGCTGCTCCAGCAGAATTCTGCGCTGAAATCCATTTCTCAAAAGAGCAAACAAATGTTTTTATATTTAATTTTGAAATCTGACATGGGTTTAGACATATTGCCAGTTTCCCAGCTGCCCCCAGTCATGCGACTTGTACTCTGATAAACTTCAGTCACTCTTTACAGCAAGCCCCCCCTCAGCCTAACAGAGCAATGGGAAGGTAACCATATAGCAGCTCCCTAACTCATGACAGAATTCATTTAAAGGAAAGACAAAGGGTCCCCTGCACTGCCCCCTCTCCACCAATATGGCTCTACCCCCTGTAATAATGTTGCCGCTTAACTTCTGGTCCCCTGCTCTCGGGTGGTGGTTGCACTGTATATATTAATATACATACATGAAAAACTGGGGCATTGTTGAGTTTGCAATGATGAAAGAATTCAAAAACTTTATTGACCTACAACCTGATTATAATATGCCAGATGAGAACCGATATTGTACAGAAAGTTGTACAGAATTTTTACATAGAAAACTTTACAGGTCGGTACCATAAACATTTGTCCAGTAATTCTACATCCACTGCAATAAGGAATGCTTGTCAGCTGCAACCATTACCTCCTTCCCGCCGGAGCACCATTTAGAGTAGCGGGATTTCCCAATCAATTTCCCTTTCCTTAGGCAAAACGAGGCCGATCCGTGACTTTAATGTAACACTAATATCTGTACAGAGTAAAATCTACATCAAACAAAAGAACGTAACTTTAACAGCAAACGAGAGCAGGGCTTGCCCAGTGATTCCAGCCCCAGGCCACCAGAGAAGATATACTTATATTTATTTATATATTTCATTGCTCTTGGTTTACTCCAAGCCCTGCCATTATTATTTGTACAAATAATTTATTCCAATATAATGTCATCATCCTCTGCTTGGGAAAGTCAGCAGCAGTTACATTAGGGCTAAAATAGAATCACAGAAAAAAAACTAAAAAAATATATCTTAAATATCAACCAAAAAAAACCTAGTGCATTCCATGGACAATAAAATAACGGGATTTGAACAACCCAACAAACCCACGATGGGAGAATTACAGAATAAGATTGTGGAAGTAAAGCGTATGGAGTACCTTTCGGCACTCAGTAATACTTCAATGCCCACATATACAGAGACATGGAGTTCCTGGGTCTCCTGCTTCCCTGTAAATTGACCCACACTGTATCTGACACATCAGTTAACACCTGCCCCTTCTTTTAGATAGGATATTGGAATATCGTCCTAAGCCTGCATTTATGATTTTCTTTGTCTTTTTTTTTTTTTTTCTTTTTCTTTCTTCTATTTCTCTTTATGTTATATCAGTTTGTATACAGCACTCGACAAGGTTATAACTGTATTATGCGCAATATTCTCATGATTGTACCTTGTGATTTTTATTACCTGCAATTTTATCACTGAGAAATATTGTCATGGATACTTGCTGATATCTGTTGTTCAAAACATTGAAAATAAAGTGTTTAAAAAAAAAAAAATAACGGGATTTGCAGGAAATCAGTGAGAAATTAGGAAATAAAATATTGCAGGAAGATCTTAATGTAGTGTTTTAAGACGGTTTCCGTTACGGAGGCGGACTCCTGCCAGACGTAGAGTGCAACACAAACGACCAATCATGATTCCTAATGGATCTTCCCACAATAAAGAGTTAATTTGCTCTATTGAAAACATTAATTGGGACCACAAAACCGTTACATCTTTTCCCCCACACAAATAAGCCTTATTATATACTGCTCCCCCCACCACTTCATGGTGCCAAAGCCTTTCACGGTGAAACCCCAGCTCTGTGCTGGAAGTGATCCTGTTGAAAGGCAGAGAGACAGAGAAAGAGAGACAGAAATTGAGAGAGAGAGAAAGATAAAGACAGAGAATAAATACCCATAACACAGAGACGCAGAGAAAGAGAGAGAGGCAAAGACAGAGAGACAGAGAATAAATACCCCTAACACAGAGAGGCAGAGAAAGAGAGACAAAAAGAGAGGAAGAGAGAGAGAAAGACAGAGAGAGAGAGAGACAGAGAATAAATACGCCTAACACAGAGAGGCAGAGAAAGAGAGAGAGAGACAGAGAGAGAGAGACAGCTAAAGACAGAGAATAAATACCCATAACACAGAGATGCGGAGAAAGAGAGAGACAGAGGGGGTCATTTATCAACACTGGGCAATTCAGTAACCCATGGCAACCAATCAAATTGCTGCATTGATTGTTCTACTTGCAGCTGGTTCAAAAAGCTAATCACTGATTGGTTGCTATAGGTAACTGCCCATGAGCAAATTTGCCCAGTGTTGATAAATGAGCCCCAGAGAGAGAGAGAGCGAGAGAGAGAGATAAAGACAGAGAGACAGAGAATAAATACCACTTACACAGAGAGGCAGAGAAAGCGAGAGACAAAAAGAGAGACAGAGAGAGAGAGACAGAGAGACGGAGAGAGAGACAGAGATTAAATACCGCTAACACAGAGAGGCTGAGAAAGAGAGAGACAGAGGGGCAAATTCACTAAGCACGAAGCGCCGAACGCTAGCGTTAATTCGCTAGCGTTTGGCATTTTTGTTACTGCGCAAATTCACTAATGAACACTGGCGTAGTTTCGCTAGTGTTACTTCGCACCCTTACGCCAGGCAAATTTTCGCTAGCGACGTAACTACGCAAATTCACTGACTTGCGCAGTGTACTGAACGCTACCTTTTACGCTAGACTTCCTTTGCCACCTCAGACCTAGCGAAGCGCAATAGAGTAGATAGGGATTGTTTCAAAAAAAGTCAAAATCTTTTCTAAGTCCCAAAAAACGCTGGCATGTTTTCTACATTATGGGTGATAGGCTGAAAAAGATCGAAATTTTTTTTGGGGCTCCCCTCCTTCCCCCCTACATTTCCTGACTCATGGCAACTTACCTAGACAGTGGGCACATATGTAGGGCAAAAGAAAATTTTTATTTGATGATTTGAAGGTTTTCTTGGCATTTGTAGTGCTGATACGTATTCCTCCATTGAAATTTGAATTTGGCGCCGTACGCAAATTAGCCTTCGCTAGCGTAACTTCGCTTTACATAGCGAATCAACGCTAGCGCAACTTCGCAACCTTACGCTACCCCTGACCGCAACTTCGCATCTTAGTGAATTTGCCCCAGAGAGAGAGATAAAGACAGAGAGACATAGATAGAGACAGAGAAAAAGAGAGACGGAGAAAAAGAGAGACGGAGAAAGAGAGAATAAATACTACAAATAGCCAATCACAGCACTTATTTGGGACTTTTTCATGCTTGTTGCTCCCAAAATCTTTTTACATTTGAATGTGGTTCCCAGGTATAAAAGGTTGGCGACTCCTGGTCTAAAGCAATCATGTCAGTGTGTCTGTGTGTGTTTTGTTTTATCACAACCCACATTTTGCTCAGATGATGGCTACCTACAACCCATCTCTTTCAGCTGATTTGAACTTGGAAGCTAAAAGATTTTGCTCCACACAAGCAGTTATTGGCCAGACATGATTCAAGTTGTGGACTGGTTTTTAATCAAAATGAGCAGGGACTCTGAAACTTTGGCACAGCAACCAAACATGAGTCTCCAAGATCCCTTTCTTCCTAGAAAACATGCTGCATTTATGGTTCTAACCATTTTTTGGTCCCTAAAATGATTTACAAACTTAATCTGTAAAGGTTATGTATTTGGAAACCGTTACTGGCCTTGCGAGAGTATTGGAGATCTCCCAGTGTGTCCCACCCAAGGACAATTCCCATCAGCTTTTTCTTATTCCCACCATAGGTCAATATGGCCCCTACGTGCCCCAGTGTGACTGTAGTAAAGTATGAATGGGAGAACAGTCGAGTGAGTACCCGCACACCCTGGCCCAACGAGTATAAGAGATCCCTGGTGCACAGCGAAAATGAGGAAACGGCAACCTCACGAATCAATGGCAGCGGGAATTCACCAGCACACAGGTAATACAAGCAGGATATACCTTGCTTGTAGTAAAGTATGACACATAAGTAACCAGACTTAACCTAGTTAAGTTATAGTGTAAATTAAGATTGGTGCTATCTACAGTATGAGGCAGCAAACCTGGGCACTAAAGCAGCACCTGTCCTGTTTGTGTCAGTAGCAGTATCATGTCACGTTACCATTTTGTGATGTGCTTATCTGTTATGAAATACAGGTATGGGTAATATTATCCAGAATGCTTGGGAACTGACATTTTTTTTGATAATGGATCTTTCAGTAATGCTGATCACCGTACCATCACTCTACTAAAAAAATGTAAAATGAATCACAGACAGGTAAGAAGCAAATGAGAAACTTTGATTCCTCCACTAGACACAGATAATGAGACAATGTTGTGGTTTGAACTCTAGTCTGTACCACCCTTAACACTAAAAGCGATGGTGCATAAGCCAAATATCAATGGCTCCAAATGCCAAAACCAGTATTTACAATTACATTGCGCTGTCTCCAGTGACGTAACTAGATATTACTGGGCCCCACAGCAAATTATGTTTTAGGCCCCTAAAACGTCTAGAGGTTGACTTGTTTATGTATTAGGGCCTTATGGGGCCCCTATCCCTCCTGGGCCCCCCTGCAGCCGTGGGATCTGCTTCCTCTGTAGTTCCTCTGGCTGTCTCAGTAATGTCCCTGTGGTGTGTTTACTGGGATTGGTGATGACTAAAGATGTCAGTGTTTTATGCCAAAAAACTAGTAGCCATGAAATGGATGAGTCTGCTAGCCCCAGCACAACAGTAGCTTAAATATAGTACAGGTATGGGACCTGTTATCCAGAATGCTCGGGACCTGGGGTTTTCCGGATAACTGATCTTTCTGTAATTTGGGTCTTCATGCCTTAAGTATACTAGAAATTCATTTAAACATTAAATAAACCCAATAGGCTGGTTTTGCTTCCAATAAGGATTAATTATATCTTAGTTGGGATCAAATACAAGCTACTGTTTTATTATTACACAGAAAAAGGAAATCATTTTTAAAAATGTAGAATATTTGGATAAGATGGAGTCTATGAGAGATAGCCATTCCGTAATTCGGAGCTTTCTGGATATCGGGTTTCCGGATAAAGGATTCTATACCTGTAGTAAGAAGCTCCCTCTGATCAGAGCCGGATTTACACAGTGGGCGCCCCTAGGCCCACTGTCGTTTGTCGCCCCTATCCACTCCCCTTTTTTCGTGCAAATTTTCATCATCTGGACCAATGTGGGTGTGGTTGGACAGCATGCCGCCCCCCTAAAATCCTGCCACCCTAGGCCCAGACCTAGGTTGCCTTTCCACAAATCCGGGCCTGCCTCTGATCAACGTAACATGTAGTAAGGGGAATCCATGCAGCTTTTATAAAAACCGGGTTGTCCAGGTCAAAACCAAGTACCAATTCTACACCTAAATATTAATGGCTGCTAGCGGCTTCATCTTGACCTTCCAAGGGGTCGCTGTTACCTACATGTCATCATGACTACTCACTACTGTTTCTTGGATATGCCAGTTGTTGCTAACTTGCATTCCCGTCCTTAATTGACCCAGAGAATTGTTGTCTCTGTTCTGTAAAAAAAAAAAAGAATAATCAAGAACCTCTGATACTTCCCAAATCCAGCACATACCTCCCCACATTTGAAAAATGGAAAGAGGGACAAAAAGATCTGTGGCCACACCCCCTAAATACCATGGCCATTTTATAAAATGTGGCAGGTTATACAAAGTTTGAACAAATGTCTCTGGATTTTAGGTACATGTTTTATGTGTTATAACAGTTAATGTAGGTGAGAGTCCCCTTAAAGCTGCAAGTCACTTTTCTCCCAAAAGACCTGCTTATCTTAAATAGTTACAATTGTATCTAAATACAGGTGCTGCGTATTCTGTGCTCTCTGCCAAAAGCTTCTTATTTAATTACGTTTCAGAAACATTGTAATTTTTTCTGGCTGTTCAATGCACGAGATCAAAGGGAAATGTAGGACATTTCAGTAACAAACCTGGACTGTGTGCTGATATGTTAAAATCGGAACAGTTAGAAGATATGCCAGCAGACCAAATCCACAGGAAGTTGTTGGTTTATGGCTTAAGAGTGAGTGCCTTCCCTTCCTTGGGCCTAAAAGACTAGTGTCCTCTCCCCCATGAAATCCCACTGTTGACAACACGGTGCCATGCCTACTCCTGTGCTCCTTCAGTGCCCCTTCTGCCAACTCCTCTACAACCTGCCAGAAGGCTCAATTAGTTCTTGTTTGCTGGCCTGTCCTGTCCTGTTTCTGTCTGAGCACAAAGGTGAAAAGTGCTTTTGTGCCTTTAAAAAAACAAACTTTCTTCTACCCCAGGCCACCATCAGTGGAGTACAGGCGATACTGCAGTCAGGGGTCAGTCAAACAGAGGCCCAAAGGTAAAAAGCACAATGGGAAGGGTTTGGGCGGTGCAGGGGTGGAGTTTTGTCATACTTCAGGGGTGACCAAAGTAGATCTAGGCATAGCCATATATATGAGGGGAATCCTATGTTTTATTGAGGCCCCATTTTGCATGTATATATTGGAAATTCAGATCATCCAGGGGGCCTAGGATGTGGTCCCTACTACATTATTAGTATGTGGCCCAATGATTACTGATGGTGGCCCCACTTTTACCCCCTACACCCCCTGTTCTTTGCAACTTCTTCTCCTAATATTGTATCTCTCTCTCTCTTGTGAGCAAATTCATAATGTAAGGGAATCAAAACACATTTTTTGTATGATTTTTTTGTAAGATTAGGACCTTGCAGGAGGGGTGCAGAGGCGTTTCTAATCTAAATGTACAAGGAGTAATTTTACTGGCAAGGTGTATAAGGAGCTGAAGTAAACATTAATGAATAAATGACATAAATGCAGGTAATTGGTATACAGTCGGAGGTAAGAATTCGAAAAAAACTTCGACTTAATTTCGTTAACTGAGATTAAAAATCAAAGTCATAATTATGAGATTAAAAGTCATAATTATGAGTTTTAAAAGTCATAATTCATTAGATTTTTTTTTTGCTGGCCCCAGTGGTCTTCCGTAGAAATGAGAATTCATCCATTACTAAACAAATAAAAATCAAATGCTAGTGCTAGTGCCTTCATTTTCCTGCATTCCAACGCAGGACAAAACACAGTCTAGTCTTTCCTATGGGCCTGTACTAACAAAGGTGCATTCAAGCCCCAAATGCAGGTGGAATGGAACACAATGCAATGCGTCCACTTTATATTGGCAGTCTTTCCATCAAGTATTGGGTATATTTTTATACATATGCTCCTTGTTCTCTAAGGAGGGAAATAGTGTTCAATACCACAGTGAAATAAGGCCCAGATTTGTGGCGAGGTTACAAAGGCTCGGGCCTAGGGCGGTAAATATTTCAGGGGCGGCATAGCATCCAGCCGCATTCTGAGGAGCTCCAGTGACCCACCACATGTGCGCACGCCTGCGTGGTGGTGGGGTATCGGGTGCACGTAAAAGAGGGCGGGCGCTAGGACCTGGCAGCCTAGGAGCGCCGAAAAAGGAAATCTGGGCCTGAGTGAAATGCCACCTTGAAGATACTGATAAAAGACACTTTTAGGAAGATGCATCTGCTGTTGAAGATCACAGAAGGACTGTAGTACCCCCTTTATACAGACATTGAAATGGTACATGTCTATGAGAACCCCATCGAAAAAGCTTTAAATGCAAATTTAATCACTCAAACATTGAAATGGGGTCACAGGAGATTTAATGGGGGTACTTCAGGCGCTTTTAGTTGCTATGCTATCAATACATGGGATGCTATAGGTGGGACATGGTTTACATTCACATGCTTAAATGGGTGCTAGAGAACCCATTATTTGGGGGATTGTCACAGGATAGAGATAACCTTGTTCAATTTATACCCAACATTTACCTATATCAAGTGTGTAACAAGATTTAACTTGTCCCAAAGCAGCGGCATTGTAATAGTTAATTATGATTGGGAAGTTTATTCCCCTTAAAGGGGTTGTTCACCTTCAAACAACTAGTTGGTCTCAGATAGATCACCAGAAATAACGACTTTTTCCAATGACTTTCTATTTTCTATGTGTGACGGTTTTTCTAATATTGAAGTGTAAATTGTCATTTCTCTCCTTCTGAAGCAGCTCTGGGAGGGGGGGTCGCCGATCCTGTAAACTGTTCTAAATGGATACATTTAATTGATACATTTCTTATCTTTGTCCCTGCTGAGCAGAATCTCTGGGTTTCATTACAGGCAGCTGTTAGACTTGATACAATTGTTGCTAATACTCCAGAGATGCTGCTGAGAAATGGATCAACTCAATGTTGCAAAATTGTAACAGTTCAGAGTCTGCATCTGAATTACTGAGCTGCCAGACTCAAACACCACAGACACAAACAAACATTCACATAGATTTTGGAAAAAACATAAAAGATAAATAATGGAAAGTATATGAAAAAAGTTTATTTCTGGGGAACAATCTAAAAACAACTGAATTGAAAAAAGTGTTTGGAAGGTGAACAACCCCTTTAAGATTTAAATACATGGACAGCGCGCACCACATACTGGCGGCAGATTGGACACTCGCTCATTCTCTTCCCGCATTTAGTGCACGTCACCATGTGACCACACTCCAGGAGCACACAGTCGATAACTGCATCCATGCAAATTCTGCAGAGGTTGTCCTCACTACCAGTCAATGAGCGCCGTACTTTCTCTGGAAGACAAAATTCAGTCCAAAACATAAAGTTAAATGTTTGGTTAGTTATAAAGCCAATACTGGACTAGGAAAAGGGGTCAAAACCACTGCAGTTGTTACTGAAGGCTGAATAACTATTGCTGTTGTACAACTCACTCATTGCTTTATGCAGTCTCCCCCCCCCCTCACTATTACCATTCCCCCGTCAGTCACTTTAGCTGCTCTGAACTGCAATATTCCCTGTAGTGGCCAATGGAATGCAGAAACATAGATTCTACACTAAAAGTAAGTAGGCTGTTAACCCCCTTGCTGACATCAGTGTGTACGTGCTTAGCAGGGAAACAGTTAAAGGGTCTGAGTATCCGTGTTCAACTTTAACCCAATAAACAGGGTTTGTGGTTGGAAAATGTTGCTTATTTTGGTTTGTTATTTTGACAATTCATTTTTTGTTATTAAGTAGAGCTATTGTTATTAACTGGGTCCCCAGATGTTTTCCCCAATGCACAATAAATATGCTGTTTGAAGGAGAATGCGAATGTCCTGTAGAACAGTTGTTGATGCTTGGGGTACACCTCTGAGTCTTGCTCTTGTTTATTTTGTAACAAAAGGGGTTATTTCATTTTAAACTCTAGGGCCTGCCTCACAGTTTCCCAACACTGCATATGTTCTGTAGATCCTCACAGCAGCACAGACATGTCAGTAAGTTATTCGGACATTCTGGCAGCTGTACCTGTGCTACTTCCGGAGCCTCTTATTATGTTGGCTGCCTATCCAGATATACAACCTAACTCTACACTGCAGTAGCCCTTTAAAAGTTGACAAAATAAAAAGAACGGTGTTTAAAAAAAAAGGGGGCAGCAACAGGGAACCTCAGAACAATATCTGGCCACATTTACGAATGGCTACATGTAAACAGGGCCATCTGGCATTGTACTAGAAGCTTGTAAGATTCACACAGGCAAGGCCACTTTTCCTAGCTTGGACTTACTTTAATATAATCATTGTAATGCTGTTTGTCTTTCAATCAAAGAGGAAATATGAAATGAAAATGTAATCAGTTTCAAGAACATCTTGCTGCATATGGTGTATCTGTACATCATTCTACAATTCAGCACACAAAGAACATCTGTATGGCAGGGTGATGAGGAAAAAAAGCCTTTTCTGCACTCACGCCACAAACTGAGTCGCTTGTTGTATGCAAAAGCTCATTTAGACAAGCCACAGTCATTTTGGAACAAAGTGCTTTGGACCGATGAGACAAAAAAAAAAAAAAAAAAAAAGGGATTTATGTACTAACCATTAAATCCGTTTCTCTGTAGTCGACAGGGGGACACAGGAACCAGTGGGGTAAACCTGCATCCCTCCAGGAGGCAGGACACTTGATTGACAGATGAAAAGCGGGCGTGCCAGTATTACCTCAGCTTTACCCCAATGACTGAACCAGGTCGCCGCTCTGCAGATCTGTTCTGCCGAGACAGAATTGCGCCATGTCCATGATGCTCCCATCGATCTTGTAGAGTGCGCTTTAATTCGGAATGGTGGTGATCTGCCTTTAGCCACATAGGCTCTTCGAATCGCCTCTCAGATCCATCTCGACATAGTGGCCTTGGACGCTGGTAAGCCTACTCGGTGTCCTGATGGAATAATCAACAATGTCTCGAACTGTCAAATTGGTCTCGTACGCTTAATGTAAATCTTTAGAGCTCTGACAACGTCAAGCCCATGTAGTTTTTTCTCTTTTGCATTCTTTGGATCTGGACACAAAGACGGTACTATAACCTCTTGGTTGAGATTAAATGATGATACCACTTTAGTTAGAAATGACGGATTGGTCCGCAGTACTGCCTTGTCCTTTGAAATACTAGTAGTGTGGGATCGCAGGACAATGCTCCTAGTTCGGATACTCTTCTTGCTGAAGAGATAGCCATGAGAAATGTTTCCTTCCAGGTCAGCCACTCCAGATTTACGGATGCCAGTGGTTCAAATGGGGGTTCCATGAGAACCTCTAGAACTACATTTAGGTCCCAGTTTGGTGTTGAGGGCCGCCTAGGTGGGACAACATGAGCAACTCCTCAAAGAAAACGTTTTACGGTCTCTTCCAACTCTAGTCTATGCTGACAAAGTATTGAGAGAGCCGAAATTGAACTTTAAAAGAAATGAGCTGAAGTCCGAGGTTTAGACCCTTCTGTAGAAAGGATAGTATATTTGGTATGGAAAGAGTTTCAAATGGAATTCCCTGTCTTGACACCAATTCCAATAAGTCTCCCAGATGATGGTGATAAATCTTTGACAAAACTGGTTTCCTGGCATTTAGTAAGATCGCTATTACCTCTGGTGAGAATCCCGGTCTTCTCCAGATGACAACCTCAACCGCCACGCCATTAAATTGAACAGTCCTGGGTTGGGGTGGTGTATGGGTCCCTGACAAAGGATATCTGATCTGCAAGGTAGCGGTAAGGGTGCTGTTGTTGACAACTCTTGTAGATCGTGGTACCATGTTCTTCTTGGCCAGAATGGTGCCATGACTATCACTAGCAGATTTGACTGTCTTATTCTCTTGAGTACCCTGGGTAGTGACGGGAAGACGTACGCCAACTTGAATGTCCATATTTGCGTCATTGCATCTATTCCCTCTGCCAGAGGGTCCCGGCACCAGGCAAAGAATCTGGGAACTTTTCGATTGATCCTGGATACCATGAGATCAACCCCAATGTTGAACTAGATCCTGGAATACCTCATGGTGAAGTTCCCATTACCCTGGATCTATTTCGTGCCTGCTTAGAAAGTCTGCTTGTACATTGGAGATTCCTGGTATGTGAATTGCTGACAGTAACACTTCGTTCTTCTCTGCCCAGTCTACAATTCTTTCTGCTTCCGTTAGTGCGCCTCTGCTCCGAGTTCCCTCTTGGCGATTTATGTATGTCACAGCGGTCGTGTTGTCGCACTGTACTCTAACTGCTCTTGACTTGAGTAGTGCTGACCAGTGGAGGAGAGCTAGTTGGATGGCTCTCAATTCTATTACGTTTATTGGCAGGTGTGTCTCCTGGTGATGCCAAACACCTTGTGCTGTTCTGCCTTGCCAAGTTGCACCCCATCCGGTGAGGCTGGCATCTGTTGCCATCACCATCCATTCCAGTGTGGCCCATGATTGTCCTTTGGAAGTGTTCCCTGGGATAACCACCACCAGAGAATGGAAAGGTTTGTTGAAGAGATCCCCTCTTCCACCATCTGAGAATGTTGACTTAGAGAGGACAAGGTGAATTTGAGAGAAGGGTACTGCCTCCATAGTCGAAACCATGGAGCCCAATACCCTCATTGCTTGGTGAAAGGTTGGTCTGTGGGCTACTCCGAGGTTCCATACTTGCTTCCTCAGCTTGATTTATTTTCTGATGGGAGGAAAACTCTGTACTTTGTGTGTGTCGACCTCCAGTCCCAAGAAGATCATCCTTTTGGTTGGCCGAAGCCGAGACTTGGCCCAATTGATCTTCAAATTGTTGAATTAGAGACACTGCCCTTTCTAGACTGGTTAGCACTTGTTGCTCTAACCTTGCCTTGATTAGAAGATCATCTAGATAAGGCATCATGGGTATTCCTTGGAGTCTCAGGGCTTCTGCTGTAACTGCAATCAATTTTGTGTGGGCAGAAGACAGTCCAAATGGGAGTGCTACGAATTGGAAGTGTTGGTTCGCAAAGGCAAACCTCAGGTATTGGTGATGGTTTGGCCATATTGGTACGTGCAGGTAGGCATCTTTGATATCCAGAGACATCAACAGCTGATCCACCTCCATGCCGCAAATGACTGAACATAGAGTCTACATCTTGAACTTCACAGACTTGATGTACTTGTTCAACCTTTTGAGGTCCAGTACTGGACGGAAAGACCCCTCTTTCTTTGGAACAATGAATAGATTGGAGTAATAGCCGTAAAATCTTTGTTGCTGCGGTACTGGAACAATCACTCCTGTCTGTTGTAGTGTCGTAAAGCAATCTCGAAATGCCCGAGCCTTCGTTGGATCGGTGGGAATTGAAGACATGAAGAACCTCCGAGGTGGGTTTGAATTGAAAACCAGATGGTAACTTTCGGTTACAATTTCTTTCACCCAGACGTCGGAAGAGTGTTGGAGCCATACCTTCCAGAACCGCAGAAGTCTGCCCCCCTATTGCTAACTGCAATCCCGGAGGGGGTGTCATGATGAGGTGGGCTTGTCCTGGCCAGTCTTGCCCTGGGGCTTATTTGGCCTCCAGTTTGCTCTAGATTTGTCATTGGGCCTATTACGAAAGAATATTCTTTTAGGCGAATTCGAACATCTCGTGGATCTGTTGCTGTGGTCTCGGAAAAAAAATCTTCCCCGCCGAAATGTATTTGCAGAGCGGGACTTTTTGATTTCTTCGAATTCTTCTCCAAAGAGGCATGAGCCCTTAAAAGGCAATGCGGTCAGTGATTTCTTTGGCTAAACAATTGGTTTGTGGACCTCAGTTCAGAGTGTGCAACGTGCGGCCACCGCTAATGTGCGAGCCGCTAACTGTGCTGTATCAAGTACTGCCTTGCAGAGATAGGCATTAGCTTCTGCAATGTAGTTTGCTGCTTGAATTCTGGGAGTGCTTTCCTGGATTCCAGAAATTAGAGATTCTGAATATGCCTCTATAGCCCTACTGACCCATGCCGATGCCAAGGTTGGGCGTAATGCTGCCCCTGCAAATGTGGAATTAGAAGAGTTTCTAAACGTTTATCTGTTGCATCTTTGAACGCAGCTGCATCTGTGACTGGTATTGTTGTATTTTTTGGACAACCTCGAAACTGGCGCATCTATGACTGGTGGAACACTCCATTTGTCAACTAATTCTTTTGGGAATGGATAAGACTTCGAAAACTTTAGTGAGGCCTGGAATTTCCTTTCAGGTGTGTTCCACTCATCCTGAACCACTGCCAGTAACTGATTATGGGCTGGAAAATAAGTTGTTGACTTACGTTGCCATTTAAAAAGCCCTTTAGCCTTGGGTTGATCATTGGCTGAATCTAACTTCAGGACCTTGTAATTGCCCTAATGACACCCTCCACATCGTGGTGAGTGTCTTTGTCTCTCTCCTCCTCCTCTTCCTATCCTGAATTCGGGGGGTGAGGAAATAACTTATCCTTTGGATTCTGAAGCGTCTAACACATCAGATGGTAATGGTGTAGAATTTGGTGACACTGCTCTTTTAGTAGCTGTGCGTCTACGCTTCTCTGTTGAAGCTTCGCCCATCTTGGACATAGCCTTGCCAATCAATTCTGCAATGGTCCCTGCAATAGTATCGGCTATTGGGGCATTTGTTGAAGAGATGCCAGTGACTGGGATAATTGAATTGCCCACAGTGGCGCTGGGGGTTCTCCTGAAGTAATGGAGGCAGAACTGTGAGAAACTCCTTCCTCAGGTGAGACTGACTGCCTGGAGCCCTCTGCCAGTAGTAGACGGGGACAACCATAGTCTACCCAGGAGAACAGGTCTGACAGAGAGGATCCGTCTGGCCACTAATAAATTTTGCACTACATTTTTTTGTACAAGCCAAATATGTAATTTGACCTTTTGTCTTTGAGGCGTGGCCCCCCCCTGAGGGAATAATGCCCCTTCCTTAACTTCTGCCATGGTCTCAGGGAAGTACTGGGGGTGAAGTGGAAGGCGCCTGCTGTTTACTTGCCCCCTTTGTTGTGGACAGCGTCTCCCCTGCTTGCCGTTTGAAAGAAAATGGGCGCTGGCGCCAATTATCCCTCTCGCGATAGCCGGTGACGTCACTACACCACTTGCTTTCAGATGTACGCAGGCATGGCTTTCCCCGGCTCCCTTGAGTAGGGCTGCGATATTCCGTCTACTCCAGGCATGGCTTTAGACAGCCTGGGAGCATGCAGCAGCCGCAGCCCCTCCTGTCCTTTTGCCAGTAATGGTAGTGGACTGCTCCTAGGCTTGCAGGCGGGGTGTGCATTGGTGTGTGGGAGGTTGTGCATGTAGCCCCATACCTGCTCCGCAGATTTCCTGGCCAGAATCCCTTGTCTCCAGGGTGAGACAGGATACATTCTGGGTGGCTATTTTCCCCCTAAGGGGATGTATACCGGAATTTCTCTTTCCTGTGTTGGGGGTTAACTCTTTGGGTACAACTATTCGTGTCCCAAGTTTTTCCCCGGGTGTCAGTGCTAAACACTGACTGAAGATCTTCCTTTAGTTGGTTGGGTCTCTCTTGAGACCATATAGCCCATCCTCCTGAGGCAGGACACTTGAAAAACTGAAGTACATAGAGGACGTACTAGGGGTAAAGCGGAGGTAATACTGGCACGTCCCCTTTTCATCTGTCAATCAAGTGTCCTGCCTCCTGGAGGGATGGAGCTTTACCCCACTGGTTCCTGTGTCCCCATGGAGACTGCAGAGAAATTTAGTTATTTGGTCATAACAAAAAACTTTTGCATGGCGGAAGAAAAACACAACATTCCAAGAAAAAAACCTGCTACCTACTGTAAAATTTGGTGGAGGTTCCATCATGCTGTGGGGCTGTGTGACTAGTTCAGGGACTGGGGCCCTTGTTAAAGTCGAGGGTGGGATGAATTCAACCCAATATCAACAAATTCTTCAGGATAATGTTCAAGAATCAGTCACAAAGTTGAAGTTACGCAGGGGTTGGATATTCCAACAAGACAATGACCCTAAACACACTGTGAAATCTACAAAGGCATTTATGCAGAGGGAGAAGTACAATATTCTGGAATGGACGTCAACATTCCCCCAACTTGAATATCATTAAAAATCTATGGGATGATATGAAGCAGGCTGTCCATGCTTGGCAGCCATCAAATTTAACTAAACTGGAGAGATTTTGTATGGACGAATGGTCAAAACTACCATCCAGAATCCAGACACTCATCAAAGGCTATAGGAGGAGTCTTGAGGCTGTTACATTTGCAAAAGGAGGCTCAAGTAAGTATTGATGTAATATCTCTGTTGGGGTGCTCAAATGTATGCACCTGTCTAATTTTGTTATGATGCATATTGCATATTTTCTGTTAATCCATTAATCTTTATGTCACTGCTGAAATACTAATGTTTCCATAAGGCATGTTATATATTAAAAGGAAGTTGCTACTTTGAAAGCTCAGCCAATGATAAACAAAACTACAAAAAATGAAGAGGAGTTCCCAAACTTTTTCATACGACTGTATATGAGGGGAGGGGGCTCTCTTTGCTTAATAGGTGTTTTATAATTAATACAAACCAACTCTGGCACAAACCTTGCATGTAGATGGATATAGAGAGATTTGTGTCAGTAATTATGATTTCAGTCAGTAATTTTGAAAGTGTGCCCTCTAACAAATCTTCTAGGAAAAGAGAGCATCCCCATCCACTGATGTATATACCTAACTGCCAATCAAAATCTGACTGAAACTTGATTATATTAGAAACAGTAAATAAAGTAAACATTGTAAACATATTCAATTAAACATTCTGTACTCTTAAATTAAATTCTTTGTGAAGGCATTATGATCTAGATTAACCCCAATTCAGATTTAGGTGCCAGGGTTATCTCAAGTCTACAAATTGTTATATATGTTTTCTGCTCAAGGTGGCACTATATTTCAGTCACATGATCCTACTAATATAAATTACAATATAACCTATAATATTAATGGAGGTAATCACAAAGCATATCCCCAAGTATAATACCTGGGTGTCTAGGATAACAGTACCCAAGACTAAACTCTGATCAAACCAAGCTTGTGAATACACATATGTTAATCAAGCAGCTAAACTGAAAAAAAGAAAAAGACAAACCTGGATCTGCTTTACTTTCTGAATTCTGCACTGTAAGAAAGAAAAAAAAAAAAAAAAAAAAAAAAAAACATGAAGGGAACAATACAGAGACAGATTGGAACCATTATAAATGACTTAATAAATAGCACAGCACACTAATAATGCCAATATGTAGAAAATAACTGAATCAAACTAATACAGATTCTTAAAGTTTAGAAATAGAGACATTGCAACAGTAAATTTCTGGCGTTTGTGAGGGTTGTGAAGGGCTTGTTTCGGAGATAGATAGTCGGAGATATTTAACACACTGACTGTGCAATATGGTATTGGAATTTCAGTTATGCAAAGAAATGGGGTTGTCATTTTGCCATAAATCTCCCAGGGTATGGACACCATGGGGCGGATTTATCAAAATGTGAGTTTAGAGCTTAATAAATAAAAATTCACCCACGCTCTATTCATTCCTATAGGATTTTTAGAACCATATTTAACAAATGGCGAGTTCTAACTTTCACCCACTGATTAGAAGTGAACAGAACGTGGGCGAGTTTTTATTTATCAAGCTCTAAATTCACATATATCTGCCCCTATATATCACCCAAGTATAAATATTCTCCAGTTTGGATATGAGGGGGTAAGCAGAGTTATGCCACAATGGGGTTAGTGGGTTGATAACTTGTAATGAGATAAGAATATGAGCTATTTGCCAAAACCTAAAAAGAGGAGAGATAAGAGGTTGTGAGTGCGGCAGCATTATTTTACCCAAAACCCAGATTATTGTCAAAACCAGTTAAATGAGCCCAGAGAGAGTGCAAGACTGTATGATGTGCACCTTCCACCCAGATAGTCAATTGTGCCAGTTGGGAACATCCAGGGGAGTTTCAGCCAGAGGCGGCTCCTTCAATGCTGCCCCCCAGCGCTTACCTTTCTTGCACTGGAGGGGGTC
The DNA here is from genome assembly GCF_017654675.1 of Xenopus laevis. Lineage (NCBI taxonomy): Eukaryota > Metazoa > Chordata > Amphibia > Anura > Pipidae > Xenopus > Xenopus laevis. The sequence goes on from NC_054371.1 coordinate 176,222,641, forward strand.
CGAGGAGGGCCCAAACACGAATGCGGAGAGCGAATTGCGTTCTCTCACACTAGAAGACAAGTTTCCAGCTTAAAAAAAAAAAAAGCGAATTTGGCTCTTAGGGTAAGGCCAGACGGGGAGATTTTGTCGCCTGGCGACTTATCGCCACGTCTTTTGCGCCACTATCTTCCCGAACTGCCTCAGCGTTTTTTCGCCATAGGCTACAGCGCAAAATTGCATGCGCTAATGCACACGCGGCGATGCGTTTTCAATAGTCGCCCGAAGTTGCCTCACTTTGCCTCACTGAGGCAACTTTGGGCGACTATTGAAAACGCATCGCCGCGTGTGCATTAGCGCATGCAATTTTGCGCTGTAGCCTATGGCGAAAAAACGCTGAGGCAGTTCGGGAAGATAGTGGCGCAAAAGACGCTGAGGCAGTTCGGGGAGATAGTCGCGCAAAAGACGTGGCGATAAGTCGCCAGGCGATAAAGTCTCCCCGAATCTCCTCGTCTGGCCTTACCCTTAATGGTAACCTGAGGGGTGCTGCTGCCCGAGGCGAGTTTCACACTTCTGTGCTTGCTTCTGCCTCTCTTCTGACAGGCACAAGGAGCAATTCACCATGAAAAGGCATACTTTTGCATTTCCATGCTGAAATCTTCTCCATGTATCTGCATGCAGAGCTGGAACCAGGCAGCCTGTTAGCCCTCTGGGAGGTAATCAACCCAGAGAGACCTAGGGGCAAATTTACTCAACGGTTGACTTTGCCAGGCGAAGTTTCGCCAGGGCGCCGCTAATTCACTAAAATCCGAAGTTGCGCTCATGGAAGCGAAAGGTAGCGAAGTTGGGCTAGCGATGCCTAATTTGCATATGGCGGCAAGTTAAAGTACAATGAACGTTTATGTAGCAGCAAATACACTACACAAGCCTGGGAAAGCTTCATAAAATAAAATAGAGTTGTTATTTTGCCCTATACATGTGCCCACTGTATAGTTTAGGTGCCATATGTTAGGAAATGTGGGGGGGAAGGAGGGTACCCCCAAAAAAATTTTACGATCTTTTTCAGCCTATCACCCTTAAAAAAGTAAAAGACGCCAGCGTTTTTTTGAAGCAAGCACCATCTACTCTATTGCACTTTGCCTGGTCTGAGGTGGCGAAGGCAAGTCTGGCACAAGAGGTAATGTTCAGTAAAATGCGCAAGTTAGTGAATTAGCGTAGTTACGTCCTTTCGCCATAGCGCAACTTCATCTGGCATAAGGGTCCAAAGTAGCGCTAGAGTAGGTCCACTTCACTAGCGAATTTACGCCAGCATCCGTTAGTAACTAAATGACGTCACACGGGCGAATTTTCGCTAGCGTTAGCCACTTCGACCTTTAGTAAATTAGCCCCCTAGAGTGAATAAATTGAAACTGTGGAAAGGAAAAAGAGCAGTAGTGCATTTTCCTGAAGATGTTCAGACAAAAGTGCAGTGCTGTAAGTGCAGGAGCATAAAGTCTAAAAAAAAAAAAAGAAGAAGAAGTGCAAAATTAGTGTGTGTGTATTTGGGAAAATGGCACTGGGTCTTGGTAGGACAGCAATTACAGATGCTGAAATATGAGATAATGCATAGAAAGTTATTAGAAACAATATGGCATTTCATTTGTCATTCATACTAAACCTTTAATACTGCACTTACAAGCTTTTCTGTTCTCTTCATTCTCTCTGTATAAGCGACTGACTTTTTCTACCAGTTCCCATTTCTCACAGCATCCTGAGTAGTTGACAAAATTCCGAGCTAGGATTTCCTTTAGCTGTCGGATTGTGAGCGCATCAATATCCTCCAGCACTGAAAGATCTGACAGGGACACTCTTGCTCGCTTTCGAGACAGTTCAGCTGTCTGTAATAAACCACAGTGTTAGTGAAGATCCCCATAGGGTGAACGGGTTACTTTCAAGTTAACTCAATATTATAAAAACTGTGATCTCTTAGCAAGGTTTTCATTTTTATGTTCTTTTTATTTATTTTTTGCCTCCTTTCGATTTTAAATGCTATCTGGATGACTGGGTCAAATGCTCTGTGAGACGGCTTTATATTATTTATCTTTCTATCCAGGTTCTCTTATATTAGTTTTTTAATCGGTCATTCAAACCACTGCGTAGTTGCTGGGTTGAATGGAACCCTAGCAACAAATAACCTTAATTCCAATACTTAACTCCAAACCAAAGTAAAAATGTAAAAGAAAAATAAAGACCTATTACTAATAGCCTTAGAATATCACTCTCTATATTATGTAATAAGTTAATGTTACAGTGAACCTCTTCTTCAAATATGAACAGTGCAGAAATCTGAGAAACTGTTCTGTTTACACACTAACCTAGGGCAGCCAGGGGATACCAGGAAGGCTAAGACAGGCTAAGTTTTTAAAGTGCAGACTAGGAATCATCTGTGTATAAGAATATAAGGTACACTCGTTTTTTAACGGTTAATGCAGAGAAATGTTACTAGTCCTATATAATAAAATCCAAGTGTCTCTGCGTCCAGTCCGTCCCTGTGTCCGTGGAAATGCGCTACTGCGCATGTGCCCCACGGACCGTCTCTGGCGCATACCTCCCAACTGCGCATATGCTGCATATATGTAGCCAATGAGCACGCCGTACGCTCCCAGCCAATGAGCGCGCAGCACATAGACGTACGTGTAAAGACTGGCGAATGTAGAACCGAGGGAGAGTCAGCACCGGGTGTGATGGGACGTTCAACTATAGACTCCAGGGATTCAGATGTGAGAGCTGCTAATTTACTTAATACAGCCCACAGTGCCGGATCGCTGCTGGAACTTACCGCAACGCCGTTAACGTCCAGCTCCTTGGCTCATCTCGCGTCACTACGGCGTCACTGGCATGCGTATAAAAGCGCAGTGACGCGACACGTACAGTAGCCGCCTTTGAAGGGGGGAAGTGACGCGTGAGGTCGGAGTGGCTGGGAAGTGCACTGGCTGGGCTGACAGCAGAGGGGAAAAGAGAGCGGAGCTGACAGCAGAGGAGTATCACCACAGTTACAAGTAGTGCTGATGCCTCAATCTCGCGTGATGAGATTTGTGACGTCGGGCTTGGCTGTCAGACTGGAGGCAAGGAGCTGGATAATAACGGCGTTGCGGTACTGCGGTAAGTAGCGCTCCGGGACTGCGGGCTGTGTGAGTAAAAACAGGACAGCTCACAGATAGCGGGACTGTTGGGCAGCGGGACAATTGCTGGGCAGTGACACAATTGCTGGGAACATGGCAGAGAGCTGGGAATGCGAGAAGAAAGGAGGGAGCTGAACCACAGTTATACAGGGACTGCTTTTGTTGAGCTCCTGTATTTCACGGCACTCACAGCAGCAACTGCCTCACCTTTACTTTCCCATGGACTTTCTGGCGAATGAGTGACTGACTGTGTCAATGAGTGACTGACTGTGTCAATGAGTGACTGACTGTGTCAATGAGTGACTGACTGTGTCAATGAGTGACTGACTGTGTCAATGAGTGACTGACTGTGTCAATGAGTGACTGACTGTGTCAATGAGTGACTGACTGTGTCAATGAGTGACTGACTGTGTCAATGAGTGACTGACTGTGTCAATGAGTGACTGACTGTGTCAATGAGTGACTGACTGATGACTGACTGATGACTGACTGATGACTGACTGATGACTGACTGATGACTGACTGATGACTGACTGATGACTGACTGATGACTGACTGATGACTGACTGATGACTGACTGATGACTGAGTGATGACTGAGTGATGACTGAGTGATGACTGAGTGATGACTGAGTGATGACTGAGTGATGACTGAGTGATGACTGAGTGAGTGAGTGAGTGAGTGAGAGTGACTGAATGAATGAGTTAATGAGTGAGTGACTGAGTGAATGAGTGGCTGAATGAGAGCTGGGCTGACAGCAGAGGGGAAGGGAGGAAGGGCGGGCTCACAGCAACAAGCATGTATGTTCTAGCGCCCGTTAATTTAACGGGCTTAATGTCTAGTATTATATATTCTACATCATTTGAAGAATCGCTTGGATAAGTAGTTTTCAAGACTACTCTACAGGTCCAGTTAATTTACGCTTACCACTAATAGATATACATTGGTAACATTGCTTATATACAATTTACATCTTCATTTTATTTATCTTTTCTGTGTTTAGTCATCCATAAAGGCTACAGAACACACAGATTTGTGATTGCTTGTATCAGGTCCAGACTGGGATTCAAAATAGGCCCTGGCATTTACACAGGGAACCAAACAGACCCCACCCCACTCTTTTCTGTGTTTAGTCATCCATAAAGGCTACAGAACACACAGATTTGTGATTGCTTGTATCAGGTCCAGACTGGGATTCAAAATAGGCCCTGGCATTTACACAGGGAACCAAACAGACCCCACCCCACTAAATAGCGACTGTCTATAGAATCTTACAGCGTCTCCACTGGCATTTGCTGGAAACCGGGCCTGGCTGGTATGCATATTTGGGTGACAGTTTTGACAAAATGTGGCAATCCTTCTGGTGTTTGATTGCTGCTACATGGAGAGGCAATCTAAAGTGTAATATTGGGCTTCACAAGGAAAAATTAACACTCATTTTAGCTATTAGTAGTTTCATAGTACAAGTAAAGTATCATCCAGAATGATCGAGACCTGGGGTTTGCTGGAGAAGGGTCTTTCCTTCATTTAGATCTCCATAATTTGTCGGCTAAAAATCCTTTAAATTTTAATCCATTAGGATTGTTTTGCCACCAATATGGATGTATGCAGCTTAGTTAGGATCAAGTACCATTTCATTGTTACAGAGAAAAACTAAATCACTTATAAAATTGAAATTACTTTCTTAAAATGAACTCTATGGAAGATGGCCTTAATTCAGAGCTTGTGTGTGCAAGAGCAAACAGTTCAGAAGGCAAATCACTATGAGTTAATCAAGAGTTGTACTTACCTGTGGTTCTTGGGGTTCTGTATCAGATGCTGAGATTGCTTCAGTTGTACCCTAGACAAACAGCAACAAATAGTGTAAATGATACCCCAGACTTACATGTCAGTTTATGGGGATGTTCAGCTTGGGACAAATGTCCCAATATGAACAGCCAGTGCCAATACAAATATGTTTCTAACTGATCTTTATATCAAAAAGTTAAGCACTTCCAAGATGTCTGTAACTGCTCTTTGCTGGTCCTGCACTTTCTTTATTTTGCGGTCTTGCTGAGCTTTCTAAGCCCTGACTGACACACCCCTTCTGTAGGTCTTTGATACCATTAGCTCATACGATTCAGCCAATCTGATTTTGGCCAGAGAAGACACTTGTTTAAAAGAAGCTTGAAGAGGCAATTCACATCAAAATGAAACCACCAATCATAAAAACAGAGCACACCAATTGTTCAACACGAATTCAATGAATAGGACATAGGACTTCAGCACATGAAATATACTGCCTATTTACAGAGTGGGGGTATCTATCACAGTCTTTTAACCACAAGCAATGCAATTCCAACATTTTTACCCTGGTGGTTTTACATCACAAAACCTGCTGTCATGGACATTTAACTTCTGCCCCAATAAGTTTCATGCCACCATGATTACTGGAATATTCAACAAAAAGGCAAATGCGATAAAGAACTTGGATCAAACGCAGAACATTGCTGCAATGGTTGTGCTTTTTATTCACTACTTGTTTCAAGCAGAGTTCTTTATCAAGTTCTGCTTGAAACGTGTAGTGATTAAATAAAAAGCACAACCATTGCAGCAATGTTCTGCGTTTGATCCAAGTTCTGTATCACATTGCCTTTTTGTTGAATATTCCAGTAATCATGGTGGCATGAAACTTATTGGGGCAGAAGTTAAATGTCCATGACAGCAGGTTTTGTGATGTAAAACCACCAGGGTAAAAATGTTGGAATTGCATTAGCTTTATTGGATGGAAACGGCAGTGATTGGACTAAGAATAATTTGAGACTACAGGAATATGCGGATGTTGCAACTATTTCACACTTCTATTCATTTTAGCGTCTACCTTAATAAATTTCATAGCACCATGCAGATTCGATTATGGCAAATGTGGGTAAGAGTTACCTTTCATTTGATTTACCTGGGATGTGGCTGTGCTACCACTTCTTTCAGATAGTTCTCCCTCAGATGAGGACACAGATGGTGAAGGCACAGGAGGTGAAGAGAAAATTGAATGTGGTAAGAAGCTAGAGGACTGAGATCTTGCAGAGCTGTCCATACTAATGTCCATGTCTTCTGTTGGACAGGGGCCATGATGGCACAGTACCATATCTACTAAATCTTCCTTTTCTCTGCAACTGACAGTTGGGATGTTTCTAAGGGATAGATACTGCCGCAGATCCTTTACTTTAAGCTTCATAAGCCGAGGCCTTTGAAAGTCTGTCTCCTGTAGCAAATGGCAGGTACTGCAACGTCTTAAGTTCTCCTGAGGTGTAGAGCACACAGAGCAGAAATCCTTCTTGCAATCACAGCACACATGCTAAAAAAGAATGAATGGGTCATGGATATGCAGAAAACATGCTTAACCTTCCCATTCTAATCTGTCATATAATGGGCACAATACATATACATAATTACTGAAACTATAAGAAGAAACAAAGCATTGCAATTGTTCTGGTTAAGACTTCTTTACAAGCAATGCAACAAAGTACAGCAATTTCATCAGCCACCTTCAACCCTAAATGTAATTTTAGTAGTGACAAATGGGTGAGGCCTAGATGTTGACATGATATGTATGGGGAATCCCCTCTGTATGATAATTATGTGATACCTGTACCAAGGTGAAGATATTTTGGCAACCCTGATCTAAAGTAATCTCTATCAATAGCAGTGTTACGATATTAGAAATGCATGTGCCAACCAGAGGTTTATTAGACCGCCCCAGGTTATCTTTAATATCAATATCATAGTTTTAATTATTTAGTTCAGGGGGCCCAACCTTTTTTTACCCGTGAGCAACATTCAGATGTAAAAAGAGTTGGGGAGTAACGCAAGCATGAAAAATATTCCTGTTTGGTGCAAAATAAGTGCTGTGATTGGCCATTTTGTAGCCCTATGTAGACTGTCAGCATACAGGAGGCTCTGTTAGAAATACACCTGGTTTTAATGAAATCAAAACTTGCCTCCAAACCAGGAATTCAAAAATAGGGACCTGCTTTGAGGCCACTGGGAACAACATGCAAGGGGTTAGTGAGCTTCATATTGCTCACAAGCCACTGGTTGGGGATCACTGCCTTAAACTATATAAATGTTACGGATTATAAATGTTATGATGGCCACACATTTATGGGTTTCCATGACACAATACTTTTCGATTTATTAACATTTTCCAATCTCAAAAAGGTATATACACAAGATAAATCCCAATGGCAAGAAAAAGACTACCACAATACAATCATTTCATTTTCCTTTGCAGCTGTGCATACTAGTTTTATTTTTGACTCTCACCTTCTTCCTGAAGACAGAAAATGCTAGCCCACAGGCTTTACACACAATGTTGCTAGAAGACGAGGCAGGATATGGAGAAAAATCAGTATTTGATGCAAATCGAAAAGGGCCAGTTCCTCCTGCGAAACCTGTCTGTTGACCTCGCACTGCTCCAGTACCCATGACTTCATTCAGCAAGCCACAGCAAGAAGCCCACATGGAGCTGGCCCCCGACTACAGAATGAAAAAAAAAAATACATATTGAAAACAATAAGCGTGTAAAGTAATTGGGTGCTACAGAATTACTAGAGAGCCCCAGCTCCTGTAGTCTCAACTTTCTTTAGTTGTGGAGTGCACAGCTTTATAATGACTTGATATGTAACAGAAGTTGGTTAACCTTCAACCTGCCTTATGACTATGCTCATTTATATATCTGCGTTCGCCCTAATGTCAAAGGAGGGATGGGGCATGTCCATAGTGAGTATGTAAGAGTGTGCTCGGAGGTGGAAATGGGGCAGTAGAAAAGTGCTGGTGGGGTGGACATAGGATAATGTTTAGCCGGGACCCCGAAGACATTGTGTTCAAATCGGCCCTAACCCACGGGTCCTGGGGGGCTTCGGGCCAGCCCGCACCTCATGACTATGCTGATGATGCAGTGATTTCAGGACGCTTTCAGGTAAACAGGTTCAGGATCAGGCAAAGTTACTGGTACACCCAAGGCAGCACACCCCGCCCCCTCCTCACAGCAGCCATGGAGAAGAGGTACATGCTTGGAGCCCCTTCATCTTTGCACTCTAAGCACAGCTAGTTCCAGCCCTGCATATGTGCATAAAGGGTGTGAGATACTTAGCTTTACTTCTTTACCAAAAAAGAGAAGATAAATCTGTACACATTGACACATTTGTCACGCCCAATTTTTGAACAATTTTGCCTAAAGTCTGGAGGGCAAAGGACCTAATGCAGTGTAGTAGACCAAGTACTAACACATATGTTGATGATCTTATATTGGATATCCTAAACAAATCAATTAAAATGTGATCCATACCGGTATTGTGTCAGGAAAAATTATCATTTTGAGCCCACACGTGGAGAGATACAATGCCAAATTGTCAAACTAGATCTGCCCATGTGTGGCCAGCATCCTTTAAATATAACATATTGTTGGAGTACATTTACCTTTATTTAATACATCTTATGGTGCAATGTCACTCTATAGAATACTACAGCAGCACTTTGAAATAATGAGATGATGAGAGATGTTCATTACCCTGTGGGAGAAGAGGGAGTGGTTGGGGTGCAGGAGGGTAGGGTGAAGAGATAAGGAGGGAGAAGAGAACAATGCATGTTGGAAGCAGAGGGTAAGCAGGAGAAATACCACAGGGCAGTTCTATTGAATAAGAGAAAGGAAGGTTGGGGGGGGTGGGGTGGAGGGAAAGCAGAGAAAGGAGAAGAAGTTTAAAAAAGCGATACATTGTTTGTTCTTTAATAATAAAGATTTACATAATATGTTACCCAATATATAACTATATTTATTTCATGTTTATTTAAATATTTTCTTCTTTTTTTATTCTTCAACTCCCCTTCAAAGCAACTGTGGGAGGAGAAGAATAAGGGGAACTACCATCGGGATCTCCCCCCAAAAACATAAGCACATTATGCAGATAAAATTAAAATGCAACTCTAAGCAACTTTCCAATAGATGAACTTTGGGGCAGGCAGAATACATTTTAAAGATTAGAGTAGAATTGCAAACCAAAAAACAGAGGCTTATATGTATCACATAATCTATATTATTAACATTGTTGCTACAGAATGAAAACGGGTCTCCGTCTGAGCATCATATTATGGTTAATTCACTAGTTTTTTTTATTGATACAGAATAGTTTTTTATTGATACAGGTGGTACTAACAAGAAAATATTCCTCCTTTATTACCAAGGTTACGTGAGAGTGAGGTTCCATACTGCATGTCACCTCGATAATAATAAAATGCTCTCCTATCGCAGAGTAGATAAGAAGACAAGAATAGTTGGTAATTCTGATAACCTCAGCCCCACTTACATTAAGAATTAAACCAAATTTCAGTGTGTGGCTGAATGAGCCACAGATGTTACTAGAAAGCTTACCTTCACTGCACACAATCTGAACTCACTTGCAAGATTGCATCTAAATCTTCCTCAACTATTAAGTAGAACTAGAAACATGAACATTTCTGCCTGGTGTTTTTGTATGTACAAATTCAGTCGTACAAACTAGCCAGATTAGACATTTAGGGGAGCATATCAGAATGGATAAGGATTCCGAATATATGCCCCCCAAAATAGTTTACCGTAGCATTTAACCCACTGTAACCAATCAAGGTTTGTTTTCATTATCCATGCACTAGACCAGTAAATGCCAACTTCTGATTGGTTGCTATGGGTTACAGAGCTAATGCAAATGTTACCAGTAAGGTGAATGGCATAGCAAGGGGCTAAAATGTACCGTGTGGTAACCAATAGCAACCAATCCGCAATTAGCCTTCATTGTCTGAGTTTCAGTGTGCTAATTGTCATCAGAAAGTGACTTGAAAATGAAATATGTATGTGCTGTTCTGCTGTGACACCTAACCTTCACCTGTATGAATGTCTCTAGGCTATTCTGCAGAGACCATGGGCAGTATAAATGATGGGCAGTATGGCGCCATGGATATCTGGAACACTGTCTTACACAGACCTAGCAAAGATCTACTCACAATAAAACCAAACTGCATGCTTACAGCATCAATGCACTCATCAGCACAACACCAGAGCATGGAAGCTGCTGACAACAACAAGATTAAATACTATGGTACCCTAAAAAAAGACAGAACCCGGAGTCCCTAAATCATGAATATCATTTGTCAGTGACAACTCACTTTGGTAACAAGGTCTTAGGACTGCAGGGGGCAAAAATAGCGCAGGGTACATTATTAAAGGGATACTTTCCTGCAAATTTTTTTTTTTTTTAAATCTCCTCAGTCACTTGCACCAGTGGTAGAGATGGGGAACCACTCTCCTGCACCATCAGTGCTTGTGCAAAGCTTGTACTGTGCATGAGCCAGGGACAGACAGGGTACCTGGCCTAGGGTGCGTCTTAAAATTTAAATTTTAAATTAGGGTTCAGACTTGTATAAAACAAGAAGGGTGGGGGGGGAAGCACCCAGGGTATAAAATTGCATAAACCTCTTATTTAAATATTACGGTTACACTACTTGGGAGATACACTTGCAGCACAAATTTGCCCTACACAGACTATATTGACACAACTTGATATATTTGTGGTAGAATTTATGACATTCTTTTGACTCTCTTTATGAACTATTAGTACAGGTATGGGATCTATTATTCAGAATGCTTGGGACCTGTAGTTTTCTGGATGAGTCTATTAAAATAATTTCAACGTGAAATAAACCCAGTGGCATTGTTTGGCACCCAAATGGATTTATGTACAAGGTACAGTTTTATTATTACAAATAAAAAGGAAATAATTTTTAAAAAACTAGGACTATATATGCATAAAATGGACTCTTTGGAAGATGGACTAATTTGTAGATGTTTGAATATCAGGTTTCTGGAAATCAGAACCCATACCTGTATTATATCCCTCCCTCCAATCCCTTTTTTATTTTTTTTATTTTTTGTTATAACCCATTGTGTTTGCATTGCCCCTTTCTTTTGTTTTTCGTTTTGTTAGGGCTCAGTTTTGGAACAGAATTCGGTCAACTGCTGTGTGGAATATTCAGTCTTCGGATGAATAGGGAAACTATGAAATTGGTGCATCCCTACCTTAGGCAAATTTCTAATTTAAAAAAAAAGCATCTTATCAACCAAAGGGGGAAAAAAAGCAATAAATACAATTAAATTACATTAATAAAAATTGATCTGTGAGGTTTTATGTGTTTACAAAGCCAAAAAAACCTCAGCGTCTACTGCCAGGTTTTAGTCAATGAATGATTTAAAGATCCATCAATGAGCTGCTGAAGCTGTAAGCATACACTGTTTCAACATCAAGCCAAGCCAGGGATGTGCAAGCAACTGCTCTGTGAGTAAATAAAACCTGGCACTGCGGTTTGTTACACGGCACTTACTTGACTTGTTTGCCAACCATGGGGCATGGATCTCACAAATGTTTAGGGATATAAAGGACACAATCATATGTTCAACTGTTATAATGCTACAAAACTAGCGATACACCAAACAGGGCCACGGAAGATGATTTTCGAGCAGGTTTCGCCACCATGGAAAAACGTTTCTCCAGTGGCATAACTAGAGGATACTGGGCCCACAACATATCCAGAGGTTGACCTGTTTTAATATGTTGAAATTGCAGATTTATTAGGGCCTCAACTGGCCTCTTGTACCCGCAGAGTCTGCTTCCACTGTAACTACACCTCCCGCCTGGCCTGCCCACACTTACTTCCGGAACTGGAAATTCAGGGAGGCAGGGTGGATGGGCATCTGATGCACATATCACCAAATCCATTTTTTTTTGGTAATTTGGCTGAATGCCAAATTTTTCACAAGGAATTCAGCCAATCTGGAATCCTAATTTGCATATGTAAATGTAAATTACGGTAAGTAAGGAGAGAAAAATTGCAGTATGTTTAATCTCGTGACCTTAAGTCATCTGATTTTAGGGTTTAGATTGAATTTGGCTACATTTAAATTGTGCGAAAAAAAGCCTAAAATTCGATGCATCCCTATACAAAACTGATTCAGATGGATGACAACAGGACAAGCCGAGTAGCTCATAGGATTTGCTGTATCTTGTGTGAAGCAACTCAGAGAAAGGTAAAATATCCATCTGCTGCATATCTTTCTGGAATCCCCATTGCAAATCAGCCCCTAAGATAATGCTAATAATGCTCATTTAAAAAGGTTACTACAGTGGCTGTACTGACAGATATATATTAGATAACTGGATGGCTTTTTAGCAAGGCAGAAAATAATTAAATAGTTTTTAGTAGATAGTTGATCCAGGGACCAGTCCAATTTCCATCTTGGCCTCAGGAAAGATTCCCCCCCCCCCCGAGTCAAATTGGAGAGGCTTCAAATGTTTTTTTGCCTTCTGCCTCTGGGTCAACTAGCAGTTAGGCAGGTTTCAATTAGCCTGCTACAACTTTCTGTTCACCCTCATTTCTACTCCAAACACAGGACACAAAACCCAAAAATCTTCAAGGCTAATGTTGCACACTTGGCATTGTCTCTACCAAAGGAAAAAAAGCAATACTTTACTGCCCGACAGGCCCAGGTCTGGACTGAGATTCAAAATAGGCCCTGGAATTTCAGGTACACAGGAGGCCCAAACAGGCCACACAGCAGCCCAATATATAGTGACTGTCTATGACAATTTACAGCAGCCCCTCTGGCATTTGCCAGAAACCACAGATTGCCAGTCTGGGCCTGGACAGGCGCTAATCCTGTAGGGAGAAACATCAATGCTTTTGGCCTCTAAATATTAAATCAAGGTGCATGCAACAAGCACAATGCTTTCATATGGTTCCATTCAATAAAATCAATAGGTTTTGGTAGGCCCTAGAGCTGTGAACATCAAATGTAACAATGGGCAATGTCTCTGAAATCAGTAGGAAGTTGATGTGTGTGTTAAGCTAAGCATGAATTGGAACTGCCATTACTGCCCAATGGGACATGTGAAGATATCTGCTCCACAAACAAACATGAATTTAAGTAGAAATGCTTCATGGTGAGAGGAATGGGGGAAAAAGGGGGTCTGTACAATTGTGCCTGTATTTATCAAATACAATTAATTTTCCAAAAATAGCCCAAAGGTCTGTACAGGTGAATGTTAGAGAATTTTGCTGGGAAACCTTTATGGCCCACAAAGCTGCCACTGGAGGAACAAGATAGCATGGGATTGCAATGGGGAAAAATATAGGAACAATTATTTCATTATGGGGAAAACAATGTTACCCGATGTTATTGCAACACAGAGCTCATGTGAGAAGCGTTGTACAGGGCATTTTGCATTGTCTAAACCTAAAAGAAAGCCCTTTTGTGTTATTTATGAGAGCAGAATGTGGCGCATCGATGTGCAATACTAAACTACAATCACTCGCCGCGTCAGCATGAGAAAGATGGGGAACCCCCGGTTGAAGCGCACAAATACCCGGATGTAGCAGGCGGAGCGGAGGTCAAGAGAGATGAAGATAGAGACAGTCGTTCGGCTTCAGTTGTCATCCCCTCCTGCTTAGTGTTAACATGAAGGAATGTGCGAAAGCTCATTAGGTACCACAGCAAAGATGTCCCTCAGCTGAACACGCCTATAAATGAGCAATAGCTCACGGAAACAAGAGCGAATGTAGTTACCTTCATGACACAGCGCTCCACACTGACCAGCTCCCTGACAACCAACCATCAGCTTTTCCTGTCGTACAATTTATAAATATGAATATGCTCTCCCGGTTCAGTTACTCACTTTCACTTATCCGCTACTTCCACCTAGAGGTCAGTCCAGGAAGCGCAAATCATTTTCCGTACGATGCTTTTCCTGGTCAGCGTATTATTATATTAATTATTAGCAACGAACATTTGTTTTGTATGGATGCTGTACAGCTGGTTTCTAACAGACATGCAAATTGCCGTCACCCGGTAATCATTTATGTCCGGGCTTTCCATAATACACAGCACGGAACCTTGCTTTTAAGGTCGCAGGCGGAGTATTTAGCGAGCTGGACCACTCACGTGACCATCAGCTAATTGTTCCGATTGGTCGACTTCCTGACGCGAGTTGCTGTTGAGTCTGGCGAGTGGCTTTTGAGGCAGTTCTCGTGTGAGCCATGGCCAGCGTTCATGAAAGCCTGTATTTTAACCCCATGATGACCAACGGGGTAGTTCACGCCAATGTGTTCGGTATAAAGGACTGGGTGACGCCGTACAAGATCTCAGTGCTAGTGTTGCTGAGCGAGATGAGTAAGAATACGAAAATCAGCTTGGTGGAGAAGAGGCGCTTAAACAAGCAAATCCTTCCCCTCCTGCAGGTTAGTCGAGCGCACAGCTTGGCACTGGCTGTTTTACAATGTTGGTAGATAATAAATGTTTTATATGTAGGGAATCTGTTATAGGGAACGTTTGGAAACTGGGTATCCCAGATAAGAAGTGTTTTTCAATCATTTGGAACCCCTATACCCCATATACACTTAGGGGCAGATTTATCAAGGGTTGAAGTGAATTCTAGGGAATTTTCTAAGTAAAAAAAAATTCGAAATTCAAAGTAATTTTTTGGATATCTTCAACCATCGAAGTAAAATTGCTCGAATATTCGACCATTCGATAATCAAAGTACTGTCTCTTTAAAAAAAAACTTTGAGTAAAAAATACTTTGCCAAATTAAACCTGCCGAAGTGCAATGTTAGCCTATGGGGACCTTCTAGAGCAGTTTTCTAAGTCTTTGGAAGTAGAAGAAAAATCGCTCGATTGATGGATGAAATCCTTCGAATCGTTCCATTCAAAGGATTTCATCGTTCGATCGAACGATTTTACTTCGACCGCAAATGGCCAAGTTCGATGTAAAAAAACTTCGATATTTGAAGTCGAAGTATTACAATTCGATGGTCGAATTTCGAAGCTTTTTCTACTTCAAAATTCGAACCTTGATAAATCTGCCCCTTAGAGACAACTCATAAGACACTTACTCTGATGGTCCTTCTGGCCCCTCTACTAGCCCCCCCCACCCCAGAAAAAATAGATTTTTGAGATTTATCACACTCTGGCCCTTTAAGAACTTGAATTAGACTATTCTCTACTTAAAAATTGCGGAATAGCTGTTCAAGTCAATGGATCAATTTGGAGTTGTTTGCAGCCTGCCTTTTCAGAGTAAAAAACTAGAATCGAGTTTTTATAATTTATATCGAATTTGATTCTAATTAGATTCAAGTTTTCGGGTTGATCCTATTCACCCGAGTTTAAAAAAATTAGATTTCTATAATAAATCTCGATTGGTTGAATTCCGAATTCATAGGAGTTTTATAAAAGGTTTTATTACAATAAAAAAGGAAATCATTTTTAAAAATGTGAATTATTTCACTAAAATGAAGTTGGCCTTCCTGCAATTCCAAGTTTTCTAGATAACTGATCCAATACCTGTATTTGCTTGGCATATCTGTATATTATTCATATACAAATAATAAAAAGTTCATATGAAAATAATAAAAAGTTCATATAAAGTAACTGACTTCTTTTTTGATAGGGACCAGATATGACTCTTTCTAAACTAATTAAGATTGTTGAAGAGTGCTGTCCAAATGTGTCAAGCTCTGTCCATATCAGGTAAGTTATTTTTAATTTTTTCTCCATTTTCTGGACTGGGTGTAAATGTTTTCAGTGAATTGCTGCAGAGCGCTCATTAAAGCATATCCAGAAGTCCAGCATCTTTAATAACAACTCGGCTTGTAAATTTTTCAACAGTATTTGCTTTCCCTATTCAGAATAAAGTTGATGGCTGAAGGAGAACTAAAGGACATGGAGCAATTCTTTGATGATCTTGCTGATTCCTTTACAGGAACTGAACCCGAAGTGCACAAAACAAGTGTTGTTGGTATGTGAACCTAAATATTTAGCATTGATACACCTCTATTAATTCAGAATAACCGCTCACTCTTATTCTCTCTCTTTCTCGTCATTTAATCTTAACACATTCTGCCGTGAACAATGACTGATTCTCTTTTCTTTTAAAACTGTGCCTTGTACTGCTCTGCAAATGTGTTTACTGATGTAAAAATGTTTATTCAATAGGACTTTTCCTTCGACACATGATCTTGGCATACAACAAACTTTCCTTCAGTCAAGTATACAAGCTGTACACTTCGTTGCAGCAATATTTTCAGAGTGAGAAAAGCAAGGCCACTTCAAAGACAGATAGTGATGAGGCAGATATGGATCTTACTAACAATGACGAGGAAGAAGGAAAACTGGAGAAAGAAGATCTGGATTTCCCTATTGGGTAACTTGTCTGAATGGTACAATAGAGTCCAGTTTAATAGTTTTAATCTTCATCATCATTTCAATGAAAGCTGCCATAACTCTTTTTTTTCTTTTGTAATATCCATAGTCCATAGGTGAATGCAGCAAATAATGCCTTGTTTGATGATGATTTCCTCTCATAATTATAGTGGAAGTATACATAAAATTATGCATGGAGTCTTGCAGTCAGTAACAAGTAGGGATGCACGAATCCACTATTTTGAATTCGGCCGAACGCCCGAATCCTTTGTGAAAGATTCGGCCGAATACCGAATCCGAACCCTAATTTGCATATGCAAATTAGGGGTGGGAAAACATTTTTTACTTCCTTGTTTTCTGACAAAAAGTCATGTGATTTCCCTCCAGCCCCTCGGATTCGGTTCGGTCGGGCAGAAGGATTCGGCAGAATACTGCTGAAAAAGGCCGAATCCTGGATTCGGTGCATCCCTAGTAACAAGGAAAAAACATATCAAAAGGAATATGATTGAGCATTAACCTTGTTGATAGACAAGTTAATAGACATATCAATATAGAAAGGACAAATTAGTGCTATCCTGCTAAGAAATATGTAGTAAACCTTTGGGTTTATAATTTGCTTTTGTGCAGAGACCCGTAGTGCAGAGACCCGTAGTGCAGAGACCCGTAGTGCAGAGACCCGTAGTGCAGAGACCCGTAGTATGAAACTAGTTCTCCCCTATAAACCAAGTAAGTAAACCTTATTTCTTATATAATCCATATTATAGGGAGGACGACTTGGCTTGCAGTGGCCCATTATCCCAGAAACAAGCAGAATATTTCCTCTCTCAACAGGTATTGAAATTTCTCTTCTACCCTAGATAATAATTCTGTCTTTAAGGTTGTCTTCATTTTCCTAGTTCAAAGAGTTTGTTTTCATTCACTACTCCATTCTTAACCTGGCAAAACTGATCTTTATTTTCTTTTTTTAACCAGTTAAAAAAAATATCTTCTCCTTAAATACTGGTGACTGCCCCTGTAGTAAATTTCCATTTTTTTCTGTTATGTTTATTATCTCATGGAGAAATTCACTATGGTGGATTTCAGATATGAAAATGTTTTCTAGGGGGTTAAAGATCGGATTAATAAGAGGAGCTTGTGTTGGACCTCAGGATTTGTTTAGAAAAAAAATATTTTGTTTAAAAATTCTAGTAAATGAGAAGTTGTAAATATGATTCCTTGTTTTTTTTGTGAAAGTGAACTGTCCCTTTTAATATCTACTTATTTTTTTTGTATAAAAGATTTATTAAAGGTTTTAAAAACAAAACTTGTGAAAACGCCATATACATGAAGGCAAAATGTCGTATTCTAACAGAATTTATTCACTATGCATATGTTTCAGGCCTCTTTAATGAAGAGTGATGAGAACAAGGCCCTGACCCCAGTCTTACTGCAAAAGGAACTAAATAATCTGTTGAAGTTCAACCCTGATTTCGCAGAAGCTGTAAGTCTTTATATCAGACACTTTGCCTCTGTGTGTATTTGTTATTACATTTCTTTTGATTATATGATCTTAGTTTAATCTGTGAAAGAAGTAAGAGTAGGTAACCTTTATAATTTCAGGAGAATTTATCATGTAGATAAAACATTGTTTACTCTGAATGAAACCTATATCCACAAAGTAAATCTTCTTATTTTCAATTTCTGATGTAGTCCAATATAAGTGAAGTTTAACAAGTGTACTAGCTTTTGTGAAGAAGACCTAGAACTGTGGCTTTGTACTAAATATGTTAGCTATACACATACTTAAGAGGGTAATACCCTAATTGAAAGCACACTTTATTAGTATGCTTTGAAACTGTTAAATGTCAAGTTCTGTAGGATGCAAAGGGGAGGATTTGACTAGGTAGGGCACTTAGGGGATCCTGTGTGCAAAAAGAAAGAAAAGTTTGAGTTATGTAGCTAATGCATTATATTGATATCCCAGCTTAATGTAAACATAAGATCTATTCTAAAAGCTAAGGCCTGGTGCTTTCTAGATGAAGGAATCTGTAATGTGGAGTACCATGAAAAATATCCAATCAGAAACATACCAAAATTTTGTTTTACTAGCAACATTGACTTATACTAGCTTTTTCATTACTAGATAGTACAAGATTCTGCAGTAGCCAAACTGCATTCAGGGCTTGCATGAAGCAATCCGTTCTTTTATTAGGTGTTTCATCTGATTGACTAGTTCATCAAACTCTGTTGCAAAAACTGCAACATTTTTTATAGTAATTTTCCCGTTTAACGTATCTCTTAATCATAATGTCTCATAACCATGTAGAGTGGGAAACTAAACTGAAATACTGTATTAAACCTTGTTTTTATTCCATGTTTATTGCAGCATTACTTAAGCTATTTAAACAGTCTGCGTGTTCAAGATGTGTTCAGTTCAACACATAGCCTATTGCATTACTTTGACCGCTTGATTCTCACTGGTGCAGAGAGTAAAAGTAATGGAGATGAAGGATATGGGCGGAGTTTGCGATATGCTGCATTGAATCTTGCTGCCCTGCACTGCCGCTTTGGACACTAGTATGTTTGGGTTATGTTATATGTGTACAAGCCAAAACAGAGCAAGATACAGTCTAGCTAATAGAGTATATATCTGGTCATAAATAATAAAATTAATAAAAATCATCATTTTTTTGAAGTTGAGCTGCAGAGATAGCATGAGACTGCTGCTTAAAGCTCTCTCTCTCTCTCTCTCTCTCTATATATATATATATATATATATATATATATACAATTAGCAAACAAACCGCACAACCAGGTCTTGCATAAAGTGTCAAAAACTTATTTTAATATCGACGTTTCGGCTCCAAACTTAAGCCGTCTTCAGGAAGACGGCTTAAGTTTGGAGCCGAAACGTCGATATTAAAATAAGTTTTTGACACTTTATGCAAGACCTGGTTGTGCGGTTTGTTTGCTAATTGAATATTGATTCTTTAACCAGCACCTAGGCATTGTCCAATTCTTGGGAGTGCTCCAGATCGTGTACTTATATATATATATATATATATATATATAAAGCCAAATTACTTAAAGGTTAAAACATACTTTATTGAAAAATTTTTAAAAACAGGCCAACGTTTCGGTCTCCTTCTCAGACCATTATCAAGACCCGAATAATCATAGGGAAACAGCTTAATATAGATAAAATGCATAGGCACTCACCCAATCACGTGTATGGAGACAAGTCATGTGACAGAACCCAATCACCAGAATAGACCAAACATGTGAAAACGAAAAAAAAAAAAAAAAATATATATATATATATACTGGAGCACTCATACAAACAGAGGCCAACTGCCTGGGTGCAGGTTTAAGAAAAATGTGTATAAGGATTGGAAAAACCGCACACACAGGACTTGTATGAATGAAAGAAAAACAAAATTTTATTGCGACGTTTCGGCTCTGATACTAGAGCCTTCCTCCGGTGAAAAACTGACCTTCACCTGAGGAAGGCTCTAGTATCAGAGCCGAAACGTCGCAATAAAATTTTGTTTTTCTTTCATTCATACAAGTCCTGTGTGTGCGGTTTTTCCAATCCTTATACACATTTTTCTTAAACCTGCACCCAGGCAGTTGGCCTCTGTTTGTATGAGTGCTCCAGTCCGAGGACGAATATATATATATATATATATATATAACAACCAAGGGGTCGGTGCACACAGAACACAAAATGGATGCCTAGGTGCTGGAGCAATTAAACATAGTATGGAGGTAACAAGAAAAGCCCGCACACACAGGACTTGAGTGAAGAAAAAAAATTTTGTTTATTCAACGTTTCGGCCCAGTCACATGAGCCGTCTTCAGGACTTCCTGAAGACGGCTCATGTGACTGGGCCGAAACGAAAGGTCCCCAGGAGGGACCTATATCTATATCTATAATTATTTTGTAATGTCTGTTGTTATTGACTTTGTTTCCTCTAGTCACCAAGCAGAGCTTGCCCTGCAGGAAGCAATCAGGATAGCACAGGAGTCCAGTGACCATGTGTGTTTGCAGCACTGCCTGGTGAGTACTGGTGGGAAATGAGCTACTCTGTAACCTACAGTCTGTGTCTATCCATATTTTTCCCTTTATATTAAGGGCAGCTGAAAAGTATTGTCTCTAAAACCTTACTTAGATTTCTTATTGTTATGCCAGTATGCGAGACTATTCACTTTAAATTTTAATAACCTTTTTTATATAAACATTTTCAGAGTTGGCTGTACATCCTGAAACAAAAGAAAGGTGTAGACAGCAGTGTTTTATTAGAACATTCTGTGAAGAAAGCCTTACACTTTGGGCTACCAGTAAGTATTTCTGTATTCATAGGACATTTTTTTGCTGCAGTAATATGGGGATGTTAACCTTCAAACCTTCAGATAGATCACCAGAAATAACTTTTTCCAATTACTTTCAATTCTCTTGTGTGTCACAGTTTTTCTAATATTGAAGTGTAAAGTGTAATTTTTCACCTTCTAAAGCAGCTCTGGGAGGGGGGATGCTGACCCTGTAAACTGTTCTAAATTGATACATTTGTTATATTTGTCCCTGCTGAGCAGAATCTCTGGGTTTCATTACAGGCAGCTGTTAGAATTGATACAATAGTTGCTAATACTACAGAGATGCTGCTAAGAAATGTATCAACTAAAGCTGGACATAGATGTTGAGATTTTTAAAAGATCAGATCCTGATCGTGAGACCACGATCTTCTCAGAACGATCGTACGATCGTACGAATTTACCATCAACTAAAAAGACCAATTTGTCAGGAAAACAAAGGGGAGCTGCCTGCTTGGCCCTGCAAACATAGATAGATTGCACTGGGACCGACAAAGATTTTTTGACCTGGCCGATCAATTTCCTGACAGATGTCGGCCGAAAAATCATAAGATGTACGATCGTTCGAATACCACTAACCGCACGATAATTTAGAAGGATTGGTCGGACTTCCCTAAAATCGGTCGTTCGGCAAGAAGAATCGTCGCGTCTATGGGGAGCTTAAATGTTGAAAAATCAGTTTATCAGTTTAGAGTCTGCACCTGAATTACTGAGCTGCCAGACTGAAACACCAGACAGGAACATTCAACTTTAAAAACAGTAAAAAATAAACAATTGAAGGTAATTTAAAAAAAAGTCTCTTTTTCTGGAGAACAATCTGAAAACAACTGAACTGAAAAAATTGTTTGGAAGGTGAACAACTCCTTCAATGATGGTGATTTGTCAACTTAAAGGGGAACTCCACAAAAGTAAACATGATTTCAAGCAACTTTGCAATATACATTTACTTTGTATCAACAGCCATCTGTCCTTAGCCTGCTGATTACAATGAATGGAACATCGCAGTGCAATGCATTGTGGGTTATGTATTTCCTGCATGCTGTCTGTAAGCTGTGGAGAAGTTGTTACAATTTGTAACATCAGTGTTTAGTCCCTCCTTCCCTGCCAGGATTTCAAATGATGCAGAAAGAGAACTGTTAACCTTCTGGATTTCAGAATAGAAAATGGCAATTATTCATTTGAAGAAACTGTGATGGATATATTAGGAGTTTCTGTGGTATGTGGGCCTCTTTATCAAATTTTGGTTTGGAAGCCAGAGTTCCCCTTTGAAATATATAGCGCTGAATGGTTTAGGGTGCTATTTTACCATTTACTGTTAATTTGCAACCATAACATCCCTGCTTTATAAATTTTTCTATTTAATGTTGAAATATTTTGTCATATCATGCACTGATGGCGCTGATTGAGATCCAGCCTTAATTGAGAATTAACAGGGCGAAGAGATTCCTAGGCTTAACCCCTCTATTTGTCAAGTTAAGTTGGGTCCAAGAAAAAAAATTGCCGATACCTGTGTTGGCTTTCAACGGGGTGCTCCCACATTTATTCAAGGTGCTTCCAGACACTTTACAATTGATCAATTGTAAAGTGTCTGGAAGCACCTTGAATAAATGTGGGAGCACCCCGTTGAAAGCAAACACAGGTATCGGCAATTTTTTTTCTTGGATTTACTACTGGCGAGTGGCTAGGCCAGGGCCATATATACCTGTATCCCCTGCATCGTTGTTTCATAAGTTAAGTTGGGTCACATCCTCGCTGAATATGACTTTGATTAACAAGTACATGTACCATATGTGGTTTGCTGTATTACCCTGACTAAAGGGTATCTGTAGGAAAACATACTTCCCTGTAAGGGCATCTCTGTCTCCTGGCTAAGAGCATATTTTTATCATTTAACTACCATTTTATTGACTTTGTAATTTTGTAACAATTTTTTTGTTTTTGAGGTGCAGGGCAGTCGCCAAACCCTGCAGAGATTTAATTAGGGGTAATTAGCATTTGTTGGGGGCAAATTTCAGAGTGCAGGAAGAATAGTAAAAAGGGTGGGGGTCATAGTTGTACCTTATGCTGTGCTAATTAAGAGGTCAGTTCAGTGATTTAGTACCAAAGTTTTGTTTTAGAAACCAAAAAAAAATGTAATTGGCCACTGAATTAATTATTTTATCTTGGATTTGTTAAAATCAAGTTTTCTGACCAAGTGTTTAAATACTGTTAATAGTTAGGTGTAATTAGCCAGATAACCTGACTATTGAATGCTTAATGGTCAGTACTATGCTTGCATGTTTAATGTTGCATTATTAGGTATACAAATACTGCTGTTCTTACAGACTTTTCTTTTCATTGGGGAAGGGTTGATGAATGACCACAGGGTACATTTTCAGATGTATAAAAAATGGGTCTGGCTAGTGATATTCAGAATTTGTTGTTCATTTATTTTTATTTTTTTAGTAACTGAACTTGTACATTATAGCTTATTCTTATTTCATTTTATATTGGTCTTCTAAAATATTTGTAAGTGCTCTGGGTTATTATAATTGCTGATATCTCAAGTTGACAATATGTAACTTTCTCGTCCAGTATTTGGCCTCCCTTGGCATACAGTCCTTGGTTCAGCAAAGAGCTTTGGTGGGAAAGACAGCTGACAAACTCATGGATGCCCTGAAAGACTCTGACCTTCTCCACTGGAAACACAGCCTGTCAGAACTCATTGACATAAGTACAGCCCAAAAGACAGCCATTTGGAGACTGTATGGGCAGAGGTAATTCATTACTTTTACTCTACTTTAGCTCAGATTATAAAAATATAATCTTCATGCAGCATATCCCAAGCAATAAAAGATAAAATATATCCATACATGATTCTCTCAATCTGTGTGGCCTATACTCAGTAAGCAGCACCAGTTGCACCTAACACAGTGCTGTAATGTGTCAGGCAATTGCTCGGGTCTGTTACTATGGGCAGGCAGGAGAGGCAGCTGCCCAAAGCACAAACTGGGGAAGGCCCAATGAAAGAATTACTGCATTATACACTCCTGCCAGCCTGGCATACTCTACGTTTTTGAAAGGGATATTGGGAGCAGCTTGCACGTAAGTGAGAAAGTGTGTAAGGGTAGTGAGCCGAAGGAGGAGCTGTTGTGGCAAGCTAGCCGTGGGCAAACGACAGGGATAGTATTTGGCCCGTCTCTACATTTACTTCAGAGAACCAGCTTTGAATTCCAGCTGTAACTGATAAAAGAGCTCATTTAACATTGATTTCCTTTCAGTGTCTTGGAATTGTGGGACAATGTGATTATGTGCTCCATTTTAATATCTATATTATATATACAGTTTTTAAGATGTTGTCATAATGTAAAGTTTTTGTTTGTTTTCTCCACCCAAAAACTATTATTTTTTTGTCAAAATAAAAGAAAATGTAATTGTAAGCAACTTTCAAAAATGTACAGTGGTTTTTAAGTTATTTGTAATTGCGGTTAAAAATGTTATCCGATGAAATTAATCAGGCTTAGTCCATGTAATATGTAATTCAATACCCTGAACTTTTTTGAGAGAAGTTTTGTTTTGTTGGATGGATACCACTTATGTGGTTTTGTGTTTAAAAGCCTCAAACCTAGTCTACAATTTCCAGTTACATAGTTAAATCGGGTTGAAAAAAGTCCATCAAGTTCAACCCCTCGAAATGAAAACCCAGCATCCATACACACACCCCTCCATACTTTCACATAAATTATATACCTATACTAAACTAAAAGTTAGATTTCCAAAGAGTGCTGTATGAACCTTGCCTTATGCCACCCCATACTAAAATCCTCCCTCTTACCCTCCTCTCACTTTTCTTTTTGCATTTTATCAAAATCCAGTAAAGCTGTTGTCCCAAAAGCATGATGTATTAGAAATTAACATTGTTTTTATGTATTGTAGTACCATGGCACTTCAGCAAGCCCAGATGCTCCTAAGTATGAACAGCTTGGATGCTGGGAATGTGGGGGCTCACCAGAACAACACAGAATCTTTTGGTGTGGTTCTCTGCAATCTTGCTGAGCTTCATGCAGAGCAGGTGAGCCATATATTGATCTGTACTGCATATGTGTTTGGAGCACATTTAAGAGCTAGAGTTTGGACATACTGCTTAATACACACATTTTGCATAATATGTCCCTTGAAGATCAGATTTTTAAAAAAATCCATTGTATGCATGTCAAAGTAAATTAACTTCTAATGGCAATCCATCTTTGTTCAGGGTTGTTTTGCAGCGGCTTCGGAAATCCTGAAGCATTTAAAAGAGAGGTTCCCTCCTAATTCCCAGCATGCAAAGGTACATATTTAATCTCCAATTTATTACACACCTGTTGTCATTCAAGTGTTTGTTTGTATGTACCTGTATTGATATTCTTTCATGTAATGCTGACCTTTAAGTCATGTAATTTGACCAAAATGTTTTATTTCTTCAATAAACTCATTGTGAAACTTAAAGGAAGAGTAACACCAAAAACATTAAAATATTATAAAGCATTTAAAATTTACTGTAGCCTTGCACTTGGTCATCAACTGATCTGTTCAAACTATTTGCTTCAGAAACACTATTTTTGATGAAGTATACATTTATGCCTATGTGTCCTCCATTTATCCATCTATTATCTATCTATAAAAGGCTACAGACGCTCTGCTACTCAGGTTACATCTCTGAATGAAATTCGATTGTGTATTTTATTTAATTTAAACACACTTAATTTAATTGTTTAAATTAAATAAAATACACTGAATCGAATTTGGTTCTCCAGAGTGAACTTTACTTTTACCTTGGACATTTTGTGGCTTGGACGGTGCCACTTACTCTGTTGGATAGAACCCTGATACCTCTGGAGTGAGGGACCACCCGACAATCAATAGAATTACCTGTACATCTCTGAATGCCCTTTGATGGAAGTTCAAAATGCGCAATACACGTTTCTCAAAACCATCCATAGAAAGTGGGATACTTGAAACACTCCTGCTCTAATTTTTACTTTTAGAAAAATCGAAAATATATTGTGCTTGTTACATAAATCCTGTAATTAAAGGAGAACTAAACCCTTAAAATGAATGTGGCTAAAACTGCCATATTTTATATACTGAACTTATAGCACCAGCCTAAAGTTTCAGCATCTCAATAGCAGCAATGATCCAGGACTTCAAACTTGTCACAGGAGGTCACCATCTTGGAAAGTGTCTGTGACACTCCATGCTCAGTGGACTCTGATCAGCTGTTGAGAAGCTAAGCTTTGTTGAGAAGCTAAGAGTAAATTAGCAAGCAGAAAATGAGGTTGGCCTGTAATATAAGCTGATACTACAGGGCTGATAAATTCTGATTCTAGTTGCACTGGTTTCTGTGCTGCCATGTAGTAATTATCTGTATTAATTACTAATCTGCCTTATATTGTGACATTTCTATTCTATATGTACTAAATATTGTGAGTGGGTCCCTAAGCTTAGTAAGTGACAGCAGCACAGAGCATGTGCAATGAATCAGCAGAAAAGAAGATGGGGAGCTACTGGGGCATCTTTGGAGGCTCAAATATTCTCTGCTAAAGGCTTGCAGTTGCCTTGGATTGGTACAGAAGCCCAAAACCTAATGTACAACCTTTCTAGCCTACTTCCTTAGTTAAGCTTTAGTTCTCTTTTAAAGGAGAACATGCAGAGTATGGAGTTTCAGGTCTTGCTTGCTATTATAGGCTATATTTGCTTCTAATTCCCATACCAATGTATGTGTGATCTAGCCTATGGGCATCAGTCAAAAAGGTCATTTTATATAGGAACCCAGGTTACACATTTTTGATTTGAACAATTGACAAATTTGTCCAGTGATTCTGGAAGTGACCTGCAATAGCTTCAGGAATGCAATCTACATGTTCCTGTTGTTTTTATTTGTGAGAGATTCACACCTTAAGAGATGCATTCATGGATGTAATCGTAATTCATTTAGATCTAAATTAGTTATTATCTATGTAAGATGTGGATTTAATGTCTATCTAGTGAGGGGACAGGGATAGTATACACGGAACTAGACAAACTGACATTCTGGGTGGCAGATGAGATTCAGTGCTGATAAATGTACCGTTATCTATCTGCAATTTAAAAATATGCAAGTACTTTTATCCTTTATGGGACTAAATTAGGCAAAAGTCATGGGGTACTTGTGGAAGGAATGGCCAGCAAGATTTCAAGCTGGATTGAAAGGGGTATGCAGCTTTCTCACTACACTTTTTTGGGATAATGGCGCACAGGTTATCTTCCTCACTAGTGCATATATCAAGGTGGGGTAAAATATATATATAATTAACAATGCACCTCAAAGCCTTCCCCAGCCAGGGATTGGGCTGGTTGCCATTTTTGAGTCAGGAAGGAATTTGGGATTTTTGAGTCTGGAATAACTAGCAGTTAAGCAGGCCTCATTTAGAAAAAAAGGTTTAACTTAATGCATTTGTGCCATTTTTCATCCTCATTACTGTGTATGATAATTGTATGCATGATTTTCTAGGACTATAGGAAAACCTCTCTTCTTATGTACGAACTGTGCTTCTGGGCCTTAACCCTTTAAGTGCCAAGAACGTAGCTCCTACGTTCTTTTAAAAAAGGCTTTAAGTGCCAAGAACGTAGGAGCTACGTTCTTTACTAAGTCAGCGCTCCCTCTGCACGCGCAGCAAAAACAGCGTGCAGAGAGGAGCGATCAGCGCCACAACCCCCTAGGCAACGAGCTTACTTGCAGCAGATCGCTGATCCTCGCCGACACCCTTCTCCAGGAGCGACACAGACGCAGCAACAGCTTCCTTGTCGCAGGACCCGGACCTCACGTGTTCCAGCGCCGCCCACGCACTTCCTGCTGCTCTGACTCATTGATCCTGGACTCTACAGCTCTGAAAAGGACCCCCTTCATCTAGATTCGGTAAGTGCCCCTTTTTTTTTACTTATTTAGTACATTTACAAGCATTTACATGTACACAATGCACATATTAGTAAAAGTAGTTTTTTTTTTTTTTTGCTTTTCTGACTTTTCTGATTTTTTTGATTTTTCACACTTTGGCACTTATTTACACACTCACATACACATATGCACAAATGTATACACTTTTTAGAGCTGTACATCCATGCATACACAAACACACACTTATAGGGGTTTTTTGTACTTTTTTTTTTTTTTTTTTTTTTTTTTTAAGCTCTTCATTTTCAAGTTTCCCTCGTGTTATTTCCCCAAAAAACGTTAGATTTCATAGTGTGACTACTGGATCAAGCATTCTGACCACTAACCACGCTGTCAGAAAAGTTATTTTGTTATTTCGTTGATTTTCCTAATTGTATTTGATTTTTTGTGATTTTTATTGCAGTTTTATGCTTGCATTGTTTTTCATTGTGTCATTTTTTTAGCATCGTTTACACTTTGATCATTTGGGGTAGAAACACATTTTTAGCAATTCTGTGTTCGTCAGAATGTGTACTTTACAAAAATATATGGTTTTGGGGGGTCTTTGTACTGTTAGGGGGTCTTACGGCACATTATATGCAGTCAGTGTGCTATGTTCACAGAAGGCGAATTGACAGCCGAGAAAATTCTTATGCACTATTTTCATTTGGGGTCCGCACGTGCCCACCTGCTTTGGTATATCTATGCATATTGGGCATCATACTGTTCAGTAGACCCTTGGCGTCAATATTTATGGTGTTTTCTAATTGTATGTAAGAAATTGGGTGAGCTAAATGCGACCAACTGCAATATTTTTAGGCGATTTTCAGAAATATCATAAAAACTGCTGCCTTTAGCGTTGCTTTGCAGTATGTACGTTTGGAGTAGAAACACAGTTTTAGCTAATTTTTATTCGGCAGAATGTGTACTTTCCAAAAATATATGGTTTTGGGGGGTCTTTGTACTGTTAGGGGGTCTTACCGCACATTATATGCAGTCAGTGTGCTATGTTCACAGAAGGCGAATTGACAGCCGAGAAAATTCTTATGCACTGTTTTCATTTGGGGTCCGCACGTGCCCACCTGCTTTGGTATATCTATGCATATTGGGCATCATACTGTTCAGTAGACCCTTGACGTCAATATTTAGGGTGTTTTCCATTTGTATGTAAGAAATTGGGTGAGATAAGTGCGACCAACTGCAATATTTATAGGCGATTTTCAGAAATATCATAAAAACCGCTGCCTTTAGCGTTGCTTTGCAGTATGTACGTTTGGAGTAGAAAGACAGTTTTAGCAAATTTTTATCCGGCAGGATGTGTACTTTCCAAAAATATATTGTTTTGGGGGTTTTTGTACTGTAGGGGGGTCTTACAGCACATTATATGCAGTCAGGGATGCTGTGTTCACAGAAGGCGAATTGACAGCCGAGAAAATTCTTATGCACTGTTTTCATTTGGGGTCCGCAAGTGCCCACCTGCTTTGGTATATCTATGCATATTGGGCATCATACTGTTCAGTAGACCCTTGGTGTCAATATTTAGGGTGTTTTCTAATTGTATGTAAGAAATTGGGTGAGATAAATGCAACCAACTGCAATATTTTTAGGCAATTTTCAGAAATATAATAAAAACCGCTGCCTTTAGCGTTGCTTTGCAGTATGTACGTTTGGAGTAGAAAGACAGTTTTAGCAAATTTTTATTCGGCAGAATGTGTACTTTCCAAAAATATATGGTTTTGGAGGGGTCTTTGTACTGTTAGGGGGTCTTACCGCACATTATATGCAGTCAGTGTGCTATGTTCACAGAAGGCGAATTGACAGCCGAGAAAATTCTTATGCACTGTTTTCATTTGGGGTCCGCACGTGCCCCTCTGCTTTGGTATATCTATGCATATTGGGCATCAAACTGTTCAGCAGACTCTTGAAGTCAATATTTAGGGTGTTTTCCATTTGTATGTAAGAAATTGGGTTGGATAAGTGCGACCAACTGCAATATTTTTAGGCGATTTTCAGAAATATCATAAAAACCACTGCATTTAGCATTGCTTTGCAGTATGTACGTTTGGAGTAGAAAGACAGTTTTAGCAAATTTTTATTCGGTAGAATGTGTACTTTCCAAAAATATATGGTTTTCTGGGGTGAACGTAATTTTTTGTACCTTTGTCACAAAATGCTGTATATGTGCTGATTTTGCAGTATCTGGAATTACAGAACTCGTATGGGGTGTCTTCTTTCTGGGGCCCCTATATGCCACATACTTAGGTGTACCTATGCATATTGGGTATCATACTGTTCAGCGGACCCAGACTTTCAAGTTTAGGGAGTTTTATCTTGGTATATAATGATATGTAGGAGATACAATGCTTTAGAGTTGGAGTATTGAGGAGATTTTTGTATATGTCATAAAAACTGCGAAATGTAGGAAAGCTTTGCTGCTTGGTAATTTGGAGTAGAAAGACATGCATACCCATTTTAGATTCGTCAGAATGTGTACTTTCCAAAAGTATATGGTTTTCTGGGGTGAACATGCATTTTTGTACTTTTGCCCCTCATAAAATGCTGTAAATGTGCTGATTTTGCAGTATTTGGAATTACAGAACTGTCTTCGTTCTGGGACCCCTATACGCTACATACTTAGGTGTACTTATGCATATTGGGCATCAAACTGTTCAGCGAACCCTGGGCTTTCATATTTAGTGTGTTTTATTTTGGTATATAATGATATGTGGGAGATACGATGCTTCAGATTTGCAATATTGAGATGATTTTCGGTAATGTCATAAAAATTGCCAAATGTAGGAACGCTTTACGGCTTGGTACTTTGGAGTAGAAAGACATGCATACCCATATTAGATTCGTCAGAATGTGTACTTTCCAAAAATATATGGTTTTCTGGGGTGAACATGCATTTTTGTACTTTTGCCCCTTGAGAAATGCTGTAAATGTGCTGATTTTGCAGTATTTGGAAATCCAGAACTGATAACTCATATGGGGTGTCTTCGTTTTGGGGCCCCGATACGCCACATACTTAGGCATACCTATGCATATTGAGCATCAAACTGTTCAGCAGACCCTGGGCTTTCATATTTAGGGCGTTGTATCTTGGTATATAATGATATGTGGGAGATACGATGCTGTAGACTGGCCACTTTGAGGTAATTTTTCAAAAATATTTTTATAAAAACTGCTAACTTTAGGAAAGAATTACAACTAGGTAGTTTGGAGTACAAATATATATTTACCCATTTTGAACTCGTTAGAATCTGTTCTTTCCAATAAGGTGTAGTTTTTTTAGGGTAAACCTACTGTTAGTGGAATGTTTGGTCTTGAAATCAGATGTATGCAGTTTTGTAGAGCAGTGCTTTGGAAATTTGGTAGTTTACTGCTTCGAAGTTTTTGATCTATAGAAGTAAGAAATCTCCATAAAACTATATATATTTGGTATTGGCGCGTTCAGGAGACCCAGAACTTTCCAAATCTTCCATGTTCTCATGCATAAAATAAATTATGCTTCTGATATATGTGTTTTTATCATGTGAAACTGTTTTTTTTTTTTTTGTTTTTTTTTATACATTTAGAAGCCCATATCTTTTTACTGGAGTGGAATGACAACAAAATACTAGCATATTTTGAAAGCTTAGGTTGTCCTGAGAAAACGATACCTTGTTTTCGTGGGTAAACTAAAAGACCCCCCCCAGGCAAGTCCCCTAAAGTGAAAGAGCAAAAAATGTTCAAAAACGGTCTGGCAATAGAAGTTTCAACTTGGCCAAATTGGCTGGCAGCGAAAGGGTTAAAGAGATACTAGATATTAAACTTTTTTTTTTTACATGTATCATAATATTGCCTTTGAAAGCTACTTATAATTTTGCCATAAAGTATATGCAGGATGCTTTTACATTACTTGTCTGATGCCCCATGTTCCTGTATGAGGGGGCTGCCGTATTTGTGCAGCAGGAGTCTGTTAGCATTAGAAACTTTAACTGACCGGCTGAGATGGGACAGTCAGGTTGGCAAACTTCAACTAACCATAACTTGCAAAAAAAACATGACCTATAGGTAACTTTTAATGTACATTCAAATTTCAAAATGTAGTTTTTTAGTGTCCGTATCACTTTAAATGCTCACAAAGTCTAACTGGCAATTTTGTTTTTTAGCTTTGGATGCTGTTTGACCAGAAAATTCAGTTTGACAGAGCAATGAATGATGGCAAATATCATATGACGGAGTCCCTGGTAACTGGCATTACTGCACTAAACAGTGTGGAGGGATTGTACAGGTACAACAAACTACTCATGCCATGCTGATCTGTGTGTATCTTAAAAGTTTATATATGTGTGAGAAGCAATCCAACCCCTTCTTAAAGCTATCTAATGTATCGGCCTGTACTACTGATTCAGGGAGAGAATTCCACATCTTCACAGCTCTCACTGTAAAAAACCCCTTCCGAATATTTAGGCGGAACCTCTTTTCTTCTAATCGGAATGGGTGACCTCGTGTCAGCTGGAAAGACCTACTGGTAAATAAAGCATTAGAGAGATTGTTATATGATCCCCTTATATATTTATACATAGTTATCATATCACCCCTTAAGCGCCTCTTCTCCAGTGTGAACATCCCCAACTTAGCCAGTCTTTCCTCATAGCTAAGATTTTCAATACCTTTTTACCAGCTTAGTTGCCCTTCTCTGTACCCTCTCTAATACAATAATGTCCTGTTTGAGTGATGGAGACAGCTCAAAACCTTATTTGCCCTTGATGCTGCTGACAGGCATTGCTTGCTACAGCCAAGTTTATCATCTGGGTGGGTGGGTGGGTGGGTGTGTATAGGCAAACCAGGATTTGACTGTATACAAGCGGTAAAGAAGGTCCTGCTTGTTAGAGCTTACGATTCAAATAATTAATTTTTCCTTTGTTGCTCCTATTTTATTTTTTTTTTTATAAGACTGAAGTTCATCACCTTCTAATGTTTTCAAGGGACAGCTTAGTTAGTTGAAGTTGCCAACTCATTAAACTATTAAATATGTTACATTACTTGATACATTTCTTTAGCCATACTGAGCTGCTGCTTTATTTAAATTGGCTATTGTCATTGATACATTAATTGCTGACAAGCTGTCTGATGCCACTGAAACATGTATCAACTAATGTAGCAAATGGTAACCAGTTAGAGACTGCACGCTAATAAAAAATCATGTTTTTTCCTCTAGTTTTTAATACTGTATGTTTAACAATTTATTTTGTGAGTTTCTCACTGTCAAATTAACCCACTGCAAATGGCTGATTTTCATGAGGCAGTAACTGACAATACACTACTGACATACAGCATGGTTGAGTTGTTTGCAGTTGGGAAACATTAGATTGAGGAAGCCCACTAAGAAATTATTTACAGAAAATATATTTTTTACAGATAGCTAACAGCTTAATAATAAACTTTGCATGTAATTAAAAAAGCAATTCCAATACTGGTTTTACCCAAGAAGAATCTTATGTAGCTTTGTTCACAGACTAGCTACTGTTAACAAGAAATTACATGGATACTTGGTTGGTTATACATTTTAAATGGAAAGCTGTGTAACGTAACACTGGTATATACATTTCTCAAGCTAATATCTATTTTTAAACCTGACCTATACAGTAAGCTGCACACTCCCCAATATTTATTATAAAGATTTGATAACACTTGAATTTGGACAGTGTAACTTTGTGTTTAAGGGTGATGCATTTTAACACCATTTTTTTAAAAAACATATAATTATGTCCCATAGAGTACAATAGGGGCTTATGTTTATGAACATACATGCAGTTGCCAATAGCAACCAGTCAGTAATTAGATTTGAACAGTCTGTTACAAAAATTAAGCAAATACTCGTTGCTACTGGCAAGTGCAGTTTAGGGTAGACAAAAAATTTACCCTGACCCAGCCTTTCCAAATTTGAAACCAACCCAAACTGGCACACCCTTGCTTCATATATACCTACGCCTGTCTCTGTCCTTCCTAATTTTACAGAAGAGGGGTAATGTGGGGCAGGTGCAAATATATAAATAAACAATGGGCAAGAGAATGTGGAGGAATCAGAGTGCACTAATGTGTGGGTGGGGCTAGGGACAGAGTTTGACACCCACATTTATGGGATTCAGAGTGGTCTGTGTAAAGGTGGCCATACACGGATAGATCCGCTCGTTTGGCGATGTCGCCAAACGAGCGGATCTCCCTCCGATATGCCCACCTTGAGGTGGGCAATATCGGGCTGATCCGATCGTGGGCCCTAGGGCCCAACAATCGGATCCTAGCGTTCGCCAAACGGGCGGTCGGATCGCGGGACCGCATCAACGAACAGATGCGGCCGCGATCCGACGGGATTTTTAACCCCATCCGATCGAGATCTGGCCGACTTTCGGCCAGATCTCGATCGGGGAAGCCCGTCGGGGGCCCCCATACACGGGCCAATAAGCTGCCGACTTGGTCTGTCGGCAGCTTTTATCGGCCCGTGTATGGCCACCTTTACACTAAAGGTTGCCTGTAGATGGTGCTAAAGTGGCATCATCTTTGGCTCATAGTCTGTGAATGAAAATGTGAAGAACCTGTGTGTTTATTTACAGGAAGGCCATTGTCTTAAAAGCTCAAAATCAAACTGCAGAAGCCCATAAAATTCTACAGGTGCTGCTTAATCACTGCCAGAAGACAAAGAACATTGAAATGGTCATTCGGTATGTACTAAGGTGGTTTCTTAAGTCTTAACCTGGCTGCAAGCTGTATTCTTGCATCAAAGCTCACATTAAAGAGATACTGACACCATAAAATATTTTATTTTTTTATATCTATCATAACATTGTCTTTGAATTATATTTATAATTTTGCCATAAAAGTATTTGCCTGATGCTTTTACATTATCTTTCTTACCCCCATGTTCCTCTATGAGGGGCCTGCCATATTTGTGGCAGGAGTCTGTTAGCATTAGAAACTCTAACTGACATGTTGAGAAGGAACAGTCAGGTTGGCAAAACAGTCAGGTTTAGGAACTTCAAGTAACAAATACTTATAAAAGCAGAACTATCAGCGAAAAATGATCAACATGACCTATAGGTATAGTTTAATGTAGATTAATGTTTTGAAAAGAAACTTTTTAGTGCCAGTATCACATCCAGTATCTGCTTTTTTGCCTTAAATTAAATCTGACTTATTTTACTGGCATAATTCTTTGCACATTGTGGTTTCTAGCAAACGCCTGTTTTTTTTTTGTTTTTTTTTAATATTTGAAGCAGATTTTAAGTTTTATATAGACAAATACAAGAGTCCTCTGCACTCAACCCATTATCAATATATTTAAGACAGAGACATTTTGTGCATACTGCTACTGAAAAATGCCTTACCCTTTAAACAAAACATTGATTGTTTGTCCATATATTGAAATATATTTTAGCTGGCCAACTACATCAAAGTCATCCCATATCTGGCCAGTCCTACGCTTAATTTTCATCTGATTCATTAAGAATTCAATTCCTTAATTATACATTTTACAAAGGGACTAAGTTTTACCTGCAACTTACTTGCTGCTTTCAAGTAAAACTCCCAAATTTGGCTGCCCTTTTATTAGACACCAGTGGGATCACCTGACTACAGCTGGGAAGGGTGGGAGCTACAACATGGAGCTGGTCACTGCTCCTGTATAACTATAACAAACAAGGGAAAGTTGTGCTCACCACTAATTTTTAAAAACATTAAGCGGGGGTGCAATGAGGCTGTGACCACAAAATACATATAGACAAATACAAGAGTCCTCTGCACTCAACCCATTTAAGACAGAGACATTTTGTGCATACTGCTACTTAAAAATGCCTTACCCTTTGAACAAAACAGGGATTGTTTGTCCATATATTGCAATATATTTAAGCTGGCCAACTACGTCAAAGTCATCCCATATCTGGCCAGTCCTATGCTCAATTTTCATCTGATTCATTAAGAATTCAATTGCTTACATATATTGTAATATATGGACAAACAATACCTGTTTTGTTTAAAGGGTAAGGCGCTCCTCTCTCTCTCTCTCTCTCTCTCTCTCTCTCTCTCTCTCTCTCTCTCTCTCTCTCTCTCTCTCTCTCTCTCTCTCTCTCTCTCTCTCTCTCTCTCTCTCTCTCTCTCTCTCTCTCTCTCTCTCTCTCTCTCTCTCTTCCCCCCCCCCGGTAAGTTAAGGCTACTACCTATAGTGATCACTATAGTATGTATAAAAGTGAGTATTTTCATCCATTTATTGAAAGGCAAGTGAATAGTAAGATGTAACTGTTATTCCTTTCTTTCTTTCCCCAGTGTCCTCCTGTCCTTAGCAGAACTATACTGGAGGTCTTCCTGTCATCCTGTAGCATTGCCAGTGTTACTTAAGGCCTTGGCTCTGTCACGAGAATATAGACTCCAGTATCTAGCCTCAGAAACTATGCTCAACTTGGCTTTCTCTCAGGTAAACATATTGCTGTCACAAGCTAATTAACACTTGCCATACTCATGCTGTGCCTATGAATGCTGAAATACATATTGCAAGATTTGGCAGCTGACCAGGTTCAAGAGACAAGACACCCAGAAATATGTCTGTTTTGCAATATCTGCTGTGAGTAATGTGATCAGTGTCGGCTTTCACTTCTTTAAACCTAATTATTTTTAGCAGCCTTTCTTTCCAAAACTATACACTCGCATATATAACCTATATATACCGATAACTAAAAATGTGTTCGCTATTTGGAGCATTTCGTTTAGTTGGTAAAACACACATAATATCCAATTGGAACCTTTAGTTAAATTTAAAAAAAAACACACAAAAACTGTATCTCTGTAGCACCTTGGCTGCAGAGATCAATGTAACTTATCACATTAGCACTGGTTTATAAAAACAGTCAGTGGGATAAAGGGATTTATAGGATGTGGATTAGTGAACTAGAGCAAATAAATGAATTTGGTTGTTGCTAAGGAGCTTGCAGTGTCATGCAGTTGGCTACTAATAAGATAACTTTACACACTAAAAAAACTCACTTTAACTTTTGGTCTGCAGCTCATGCTTGGAATTCCAGAACAAGCATTAAACATCCTACATATGGCGATTGAGCCCATTCTGGCTCATGGGGCTGTTCTGGATAAAGGTCGGGCCATGTTTCTGGTTGCCAAATGTCAAGTAGCTTCAGCTTCATCCTATAACCTGCAAAAGAAAACAGAAGGTTTGTTCTTTCTAAACAAATGTGTTTTATTTCCAGTTGTCCCCCTACTAAATAACATTATTACCTTGATTGTAAAAGTCATAGAGCTGATGTACATCCACAGAAATGTCTCTTCCCTTCAAGAACTATGACAGGCTAAGGACAGAGATACACACTGCGATTCGGGGAGATTAGTCGCCCGGCGACAAATCTTCTCTTCTTCAGAGCGACTAATCTCCCCGAACTGCCTTCTCGCCGGCTAGAATGTAAATTGCCAATGAGACGGCACTCTAAACACTTTGTTTTCCGAAGTAGCCCGAAGTTACCTCGTGCGTCGACTTTGGAAAACACTCCGAGTGCCATCCTGCCTGCGTTTTAGATTCTATCCAGTAGGAAGGCAGTTCGGGGAGATTAGTCACACTGAAGAAGAGGAGATTTGTCGCTGGGCGACTAATCTCCCCGAATTGCAGCGTGTGTCTCTGCCCTTAGAGGGAAGGAATACACCAGTTGCTTCTATTGCTTTTCCCACTAACAATTCTTCTGAAACCTCCAAAATGGGATGTTCTATATCAAGGATGTTTTTGAACCTTAAGTAATGTTTTGAAAGGATTGCAAAGGCAAAAGATTAGGATGGTTCATATGTCGACACTGGGCAAATTTGCTCATGAGCAGTAAACCACGGCAACCAATCAGATTGTTGCATTCACTGTAGTACCTGCAGGTGGCAGAAAAAAAAGCCAATTAGTGCTATGGTTTACTGCCCAGTGTTGATAAATGAGCTCCAAGGGCTATCCTGGAAGTAAGCAGAATGAGACCGAAAAGCAGATTAATACTTTACTAGCTAATGAGACAACCAAGCAAGCATAATGATCATCCACAACCCAAAGCACAAACAGGCTAAAGGTGGCCATACACGGAGAGATCCGCTCGTTAGGTGATGTCGCCAACGAGCGGATCTCTCTCCGATATGCCCACCTTTAGGTGGGCAATATCGGATCCTAGCGAACGGGAACGGGCGGTCGGATCGCGGGACTGCATCAACGAACAGATGCGGCCGCGATCCAACTGGATTTTTAGTCCCATCCGATCGAGATCTGGCCGATTTTTTTTTTTCTCGCTCTGGGAAGCCCGTCGGGGGCCCCCATACACTGGACAATAAGCTGCCGACTCGGCCTGTCACAGCTTTTATCGGCCTGTGTATGGCCACCTTAACTTGTGCTTACTTCATTTATTTTGCTTAACTTTGATTTTGAATACCATTTTAGTAGTAAAAAGATAGCAAAGCCAGTATATTCCTGATCCAGGTGTCCATGTTACAGAGGGCTGTTATCCACGATTCCTTGCTGGGAACTGCTATAGTGCTACCATGTTACCATTTTTGTTGCATTAGTTGTGTGACTGCTTTACTATTTAGGTAACCAAAGGGGATGAATAGAAAGATGTCATGCTTTACATTTTACAATGTAGAAATCCTTTAATGTAACAGTATGGACTATTAACGGGAAACACCGGATTTGTAAACTGGCATGGTTTCCTATGTAAGAACAATGTTTTTTGTTTTTTTTTCCTTATAGCTTTGGAGTCGGCCATTTTAAACCTTAATGAAGCGAAAGCATACTTTGCTATGGTGGATTGCAAAGAACAGATCCGGGACATCCTGTACTTGCAAGCTAGGTTGTACAACACCTTGGGGAACATACAAGAGAGGAACAAATGCTCAATGCTTTTCCGCCAGATGCATCAGGAGCTTCCTTCTCACGGGGTATCATTAGTTATTCGCCTGTAGGAGCTGAGGTGTCGGCAATCACTGACAACACACTTATGTTGCTGTCATTTAACTCAACACTGTGGCTGCTCCTGTCATCCAGTTAATTGCTCTGTTTGAGGGTAAATTACCCTGGACCATACAATTGAGGAACTTTTGTCTCAAGGCAAGACCTCCTGGAATAACACATAAAAGGTGAGGCTCTAATGCATAAAGATGCCTTCTTGGAAGCTGCTTCTTGCACAAGCCAATAATGATTTTCAGAACAAGTTTATTTCAGAACCTGCTGGCTGAAAGTATATAGCCGAATGTGGCATATTGTCTACATCCTACTTGAGAGCTTTGCAACCGTTATTTGACAAAATCAGCTTTGCTGGATCCTGTAATGGTTGGGCATACAGATCGAGAATGTAGTGGAACATAGTGTTCTCAAAAGCAAGTACTTGTTTATAATTGTATGGTATGTACTGTCTGAGGTGTTTCAATTAAATTAATCTTTGTAATGACTGTGCTTTCACCATTTGAAGAAAGAGAATGTGCAGTATAGTGGCTGGTGTCTCAAAATAACCTTACAATGCCTTGGAGCTGGATTATTAACAAACTAAAAGGGGGTTACTTATATATAGTTACAATATAACTGCACACTTGGGTTCTTTATTGGGATGTACCAAATCCAGGATTCAGTTTGAAAGTCATCTGACTCTTAGCAACTATTTGCCAGATTTTCTTTCAGCCTAATTTTCAGCTGAACCTTCGAAGGTTTAAGTCATAAGATTTTAAAGCCCTGGACAGAGGAGGTAACTTCTTTTTTTTTTTTGTGAGAGATTTTGCTAAAATTTGAATACGTGGATTTAGCTTTGATTTTGTTTCACTATTCACAGAAATTTTGTGGAGGATTCTGTAGTTGGATACCAAGCATCTCTTGCATTTTACTTCAATTAATTAAATTTGCAGTGTCTGTAAAGGGATTCTGTCACGGGAAACCATTTCATTTAATCAGAATGCACCAGTTAATAGTGCTACTCTAGAACAATTCTGCACTGAAATCAATTTTTCAAAAGAGCAAAGAGATTTTTTTTAATTTTAAAATCTGGCATGGGACTAGACATGTCAGTTTCCTGCTGCACTGCAGGTTGGAGTAATATCACCTCCCTCCCTCCCCCCCAGCAGCTTATCAGCAGAACAATGAGTAACCAAATAGCTCCCTGACACAAGATAACAGCTCCCTGGTAGAAATGAGTACAAATCTCACTGCGACTCCTTCATGGGCGCAAAGATTTCTCTTGCTGAACGACCGATTTTAGCGAAGTCCGACCAATCCTTTGAAATTATCGTGCGGTTAGTGGGATTCGAACGATCGAACGTCTTACGATTTTTCGGCCGACATCTGGCAAATTGGTCTTTTTAGTTGATAGACAATTTGTACGATCGTTCCAAGATAATCGTGGTCTCACGATGACGATCGGATCTTTTAAAAAATCTCAACATCTATGGCCAGCTTTACATTGAGTAGGAGAAACAATAGTTTATCTGAAAGCAGTTCCATTGGAAAGTGCTGGCTCTTTCTGAAAGCACATGACCAGGCACAATAACCTGTCTACACACCAATATTACAACTAAAAATAATTCACTTGTTGGGATAAAAGAATACAATTTTATATGGTAGAGTGAATTATTGGAACTGGAAAAAAAGTGTTGACAGGTGAACAAGCCCTTGTTGGCATGAGTGCTGCAGGGATGGAGTTGTTTAGGAACACTTCTAACACAAAAAACTGGCACATTCTTCATAGATAAAGGAAAGTGCCTGTATCACTTTAAGAAAATAGATGTGTTTATTCAGCAGGACCATATGGTGTCACCTGTTTGCAAGGCAAAGTTCATACTCTCCTCTTCCTCCACCCAGAGATGATATACTGCATGGAGCTTGCAATTTATGCTTTGGTGCCCTAACTACAAGGCATCTCCATCACTGCAAAATATGCCCTGTATTAATCGGCACTCCTCACAGTATTAAGTGATGTGTCTGTGTCCAATATATCATTAAGCTTCTCCAGGAAATAAAATGTAAGTATAAAAATAGTTTTTTACTTATAAAAAATTTTATAGGCAACTTCACACTCTTACTGTAATTAAGAAGGTTGGCAAAAGTCTAGTAATGAATTGTAATTATCCATTTGGTGCACAGCCCAAAGCCATAATTTAGTTCATAGTCACTAAGGATCATGTGGGTTGCTATTTTAACATTATCAGAGCTCATGAGAGTTATGGGACTTTTAAAGGGATGCGATTACGTTGCATTATTTATAATTGTAACATTTTACAGAGGCAAAAGTGTTCTTCTGTAGCTTTCTATTTGTACATAATCATTTATTTATGCAATATCATTTTGCCTGGAAATGTTGAGCTTTGCTCCATTTACATTTGCTTCAGTCACAGTCCTGTTGGTGACTACAGATTTGTTTTGTTGCCTTTATTGTCTGGCAAGTTGTGCATAAAACATTGGGAGCTGTGGCTGATAGACTTCTGTGGGTACTAATGTTTCACTAGATTCAATCTTGTTTTAGGGATTAAAAATCCCCATTTTTTTTTTTTTTTCTCTCCAGTACATTGGTGTCCTGGTGTACTTCCATACAAATGGACACAGCTATATTTATACCAAAAACTACTTTGTCTGTAATGATCATAATCAAGTGATGTTCTGGACTCGTGGGAAAATGAATGAGACTCCACATTGCTATATGATGGCCATCTTGAGAGGCTGTGCCTGCACAATATTTACTAATGGACCTTTAGCTTCTTTACATTGCTGATATAGAGCAGGGCACCTACTGCCTATGCGAAGGGGGTTATTTATCAAAGGTCGACTCGTAGAGTTATGTGAGCCTCGACTTGAATGGTTTCTAATTTAAGAAAAACTCTAACAGAAAAAACTCAAATCAGCGAGTTCAGGATTAACAAACCGAACACTTAAATTGATAGTTTTCGGCGGCAAAAACTATTGCTCGAATTGATCGAGTTTCTGGGCAAAACCCTCCGAAAAAACTCCATGAAGGCTATTTAAAGCTTCAAATGGTTCAAGGGACTTCTGCCATTGACTCATCACCTCGACAGGTTTTGGTGTAGTTTCGGATTTGAGTTATTTCCAGGGTCAAGGAATATATATATATAGATAGATAGATATATATATATATTTTTTTTAAATAACCTCGGAAACTGAAATCTCTGTGGAAAACACATATTGATCGTTCTTAAATCTGCCCCTAAGTGTACAAATTCTAGTGGGATGTTTGATCACCCAGTCAGAATCATTCACGTCATGAACCTGTCAGCTCTACCTCTTTTTAGCAGAAAAGGAGCATAGAAGGCAGCTCAGATACAGGTCACAACTACCTTTGAATTAAAAAGTACATTTCATGCTCAGGATCTCATGTATCGGTAAATAACCCAGGAGTTAGAGGCATAATAGTCGGCATAATAGCTGGAATAGGAGGTATTTGCAGGATGGCATACAGATTGTGTATTTTGGCAAAGGGGAGCTGACACTTAGGGCTGAACTACACGGTGCGCTTACATCGGACACGTCACCAAGCGATGACACACATGCGACGTGTCCGATGTGCAGAAGAGAATGGCACTTGATGTAAAAAAAAAAAAAACTACATGTATCCGACAGTCAGATGAAAACGCTGCATGTATCGAGAGCAAGACCTAGGGCAGTTTCATGTCCTGTACAATGAGCTGCGTAACAATCTTGAAAAGTTCCAAAACTGCTTCAGAATGTCAATAAGTACATTTGATAAGCTTATTCTTTATAAGAAAAGTGCTGTTGTTCTATTCTAGCAATCACATATACACCAATGGGAAGTGGACATTGGAGGAACCTGCACCACACAAAATATGTAAATTGTTGTGCCGACACAGAGTTTGATGAGACATCCTATTTCACCGAAGGAAAGATTGGCTGGTACTTTAAGGCTGGTATGTTATGATTAGGTTAATGATAATGGCATATGATTTGTTGCCCACGGTTAAATCTGAGCTACTGTGGATGACAAATCTCCAAAAATTACCTGCTATTGAATAATATTAGGATAACCACACGTAAAACTTGTACTTGTTGCGTTTCAGCTTTATCACAGAAAAATGCAAAGGGAGGCAATGTCCTGCAATTAAGCTGGATCGGTGCAAGTACAAGTTTTACTTTTGGTTATTATAATGTTATTCAGTGGCAAGTCATTTTCGGTAGGTTAGTGGCATGTGGTAGCTCAGATTTAACCCGAAGGAAAGAAATAATACCATATGCTCATTACCCTAAGGGGACTTAAGTTTAGACATTTTTTTAAAAAAAGTTGGGGTTACCTTTTGGGAGATACATGACTCATGACCTCCTTCTCTCGTGACATTACTACTTCACTTTTCACGTGTTGCACCCATCC
Organism: Xenopus laevis; assembly: GCF_017654675.1. NCBI lineage: Eukaryota > Metazoa > Chordata > Amphibia > Anura > Pipidae > Xenopus > Xenopus laevis. Next base: position 176,265,697 of record NC_054371.1, read on the forward strand.
TCTGGAGTAGCAACATGCAAGTCGACAAATTGTCAACCCACACATGACAATATCCCGACCCTTCTCTATGCGCATCAGGCCCCTTCTGTGGGTGCGCACCTACTTGTATACCCGCCTGAGGAAGTGGGGTGGGGCCAGCGCATGTCTATAAATAGACATAGGTCAAAGGAAGTAGTGATGTGGGAGCCGACCTGATACCCACGAGCCGGGCAGGTTTGGGTCCACCTTGCACGCTTCATTGCCGATGAGGGTTGAGCTCTTCTCCTGCTCTTCCCCGCCCACCACCGTCAAATGCTGACTTCGTCTTTTAAAGACACTGCGCCTGCTTGCTCCGCCCCTTTTGTGATTTCATTGGAGGGGCGGGTCTATAAAAGCAACCTGGAAGCGCGGGCTAAGGGAGGGCGGGTTAGGGTCAGGTGCGGGTCGGGGGAAATCCATCACTCCATCAAGCATGAAGAGCTTGGCCAGAATCCACCCACAGCAAAAAAATCCACATGCCCCATGGGCTTCAGGCCAGGCTGAACATCACTACTCTGGAGCTCTCACCAGTCCCATTACCATTACACACTTTCAGAACCTCCAGTCATTTAAACAATCATTTAAAATCTTTTTCATGCAAGCCTATAACCTAAGCCAGTGATCCCCAACCAGTAGCTCGTGAGCAACATGTTGCTCTCCAACCCCTTGGATGTTGCTCCCAGTGGCCTCAAAGCAGGAGCTTATTTTTGAATTTCAGGCTAGGAGGCACGTTTTGGTTGTATAAAAACAGGTGTACTGCCAAACAGAGCCTCAATGTAGGTTGAGAATCCACATAGGGGCTATCCAATGGCCAATCACAGCACTTATTTGGCACCCCAGGAACATTTTTCATTCTAGTGTTGCTCCCCAACTCCTTTTACTTCTGAATGTTGCTCACGAGTTCTAAAGGTTGGGGATCCCTGACCTAAGCCCTCAGTGACTTGACCACCTTCCTAACTCCCTTATTCTTCACAAACTTTAAAAAAATAGAAATTGTTACGTAAGATAACAAGATACGTAAAATTGTATTAAAGAATACACCATAAAAATCATGACAGTATTCCTTTAAAAACTGCATCTGCTACTTTGTTTTTGCATGTTATATAGCATGCAGCATAGAGGCGGGTGTCTAAGATGATAAGGTGCTGATACCACTGGGTTATAAATAGCTTGCACCACACCTGTATTATCAACCAACACTCTCACTTTATAATCAAGTTTCCCCAAAGTGGTGATAACAGTTGGGAAAGGTACTGGTGAATAGTTTGGTTTCCTGGTTTGAGTTAAAGGGGTTGTTCACCTTCCAAACACTTTTTCAGTTCATTTGTTTTCAGATTGTTCACCAGAAATTAAGATTTTTCTCAGTTACTTTCAATCTTTTATTTTTTACCGTTTTTCCAAAATTAAAGAATTCCTGTCTCTGGTGTTTCAGTCTGGCGGCTTAGTAATTCAGGTGCAGATTCTGAACTGCTACAATAGTTGATACATTTCTTATCAACTGATGTAGCCAAAGATAAGAAATGTATCAACTAAATGTACCAATTTGCCCCCCCCCCCAGCTACTTTATAAAGATATTAGAAGGTGAAAAATTAAACTTTACACTTTAATATTAGAAAAATGGTGACAAATAGAAAGTAATTGGAAAAAAAGTCTTTGGGGTATATTTATCAAAGAGTGAAGTTAGTAGTGAAATTCCGCCACTTTCCATTCATTTCTATGGGATTTTTAAAGGCGTATTTATCAAAGGGTGAACTTTCACCCATTGATAAATATGCCTTTCAAAATCCCATAGAAATGAATTGTGAGCTGCGGAATTTCACTCTAGTGGCGGAACTTCACTCTTTGATAAATTTACCCCTTTATTTCTGGTCAACTTTCCGAAAAAACAACTTAACTGAAAAAAAGTATTTAAAGGTAAACAGCCCCTTAAACCATGTCCTGTAATATTTCTGACCCATTATAATCCAACAAAAAATTATAGCCAAAATTTAGGCCCATGGCACACCAGTAGGGATGGGCGAATTTTTTCGCCTTGTTTTGCTGCAAAAATGACGCCCATAGACTTGTATGGCGTTGTGCGTCAATACAAAAAAAAAAAGGCGTGCATCAAAAAAATTTTGGCCATCAAATTTTTTTGACGCCCACAGACTTTCATGGGCGTCGGCCACATTTTGCCGGCGGCGAATTTTTGGCGAAAAGAAACGGGTCAAATTTGCCCATCCCTACACACCAGGTATTTGTTCTGCAGCAGAAACCTATATTTGTATAAGCTTCCTTTCATAGAGGTAACTTTCTATACACAATTAACTAAAAATTCTGTACCATCTCTAGTATCAAGTTAGTCTTCACTGTCCCCCCTCTCAGCATCTATCTCTCCACGTGCAGGGGCGATAGTCAGATTTGATTAACAATATGGTGTTATACAGAAGAAAGTGCCTAGAAGCTGTATTAGGATTCACTTTTTCAAAATAACTCCAGTTCAAATATATCTTCTAGGCAAAGGGACCCCCCAAAAGACCTCACTGTCTATTATATTCTCATTCTGACTCCTGTTTAAAGAAAAAAGGTTGCTGAGAGTGGGCTTAGTGCAGAATGACTTGATTATAGGGATGCATAGAATCCAGGATTCAGTTCGGGATTTGGCCTTTTTCAGCAGGATTTGGATTCGGCCGAATCCTTCTGCCCAGCCGAATCCTAATTTGCATATGCAAATTAGGGGCAGGGAGGAAAATCGTGTGACTTTTTGTCACAACACAAGGAAGTAAAAAAAGTTTTCCCCTTCCCACCCCTAATTTGCATATGTGGATTCGGTGCATCCCTACTTGATTATTTAAGAAACAGTACATCATTTCTGAAAAGTTTGTTTTTACATTTCTATGAGATGAAGCTTATATTAAATTTGCATTTTTGTGGTAATTTTCCCTTAAGGTTTTCCTACATTTCTTTTTATAATCTGATCTTGTTTTTTTTGATCCCTGAGATGGATCTTTCTACCCTAAGATTACATGCCCTGCCCATGTTAAACATTCTGCATGTAAAGTTTAAAAGCAGAGTTACTGTATACAGCGAGGGGGATTCTGCTTTTGCCACCTCTGGTTATGTGTAGGGGCACTGCCACTTAAAGGAAGTTTCTCACCTTGGCGTGGTCGGGGTGCCCCTACATACAAACCCTTGGCTAATTTGGCCACCCACACGCTGTACCCAATCAGGTGCTATTGGAAGTGCCAGTTCATGGTGGTCCTGGGGCCCTTGCTCTACTGGGGATCATTTATCAACACTGGGAAAATTTGTCCATGGGGAGTTACCTATAGCAACCTATTAGTGATTAGCTTTTTAAAGCCATCTGCAAATAAAATAATGAATGCAGCAATTTGATTGGTTGTCATGGGTTACTGCCCATGGGCAAATTTGCCTAGTGTTGATAAATGACCCTGTGCTGCCCTGAGATAGAAGGGTGAGCAGGGCCTTTCCATTTCCCCACAGATGCCTGCAGCTATCTGTATTCTACAATGTTTGGGGCAGAGCTGGTGTAGCTGGGGAGCTTAAAGCTCCCCATAGACGCAACGATTCTTCTTGCTGAACGACCGATTTTAGCGAAGTCCGACCAATCCTTCGAAATTATCGTGTGGTTAGTGGGATTCGAAGGATCGAACATCTTACAATTTTTCGGCCAACATCTGTCAGGAAATTGATCGGCCAGGTTAAAAAAATCTTTGTCGGTCCCAGTGCAATCTATCTATGTTTACAGGGCCAAGCAGGCAGCTCCCCTTTGTTTTCCTACCAAATTGGTCTTTTTAGTTGATGGTCAATTTGTACGATCTTTCCGAAAAAATCGTGGTCTCACGATGAGGATTGGATCTTTTAAAAATCTCAACAGCTATGGCCAGCTTTACCCTTTGCTCCCTGAGGTTTAGGCCTCGCATATTCCTGCTCTGAAACAAAACAAAAACACAATCAGTAGCAATGCAATTCCCAAGCATTCTGCAGCTTCTACCCTCCCAGTTCTACCCTATTGTTCCGTTCTTTGCCCCCACTCCTTGCTGGCAGCCGGCACAGCCTGAGCTTGTCCTATTTTAAGTGTATATATAATATATATATATATATATATATATATATATATATATATATATATATATATATATATATATATAAAGAGTGAGCGGTACATTTCTCCAGCTCCAACCGCTGGATGGTTAAATCATCATCCTCCACTTAAAGGGGGAACTATCATGAAAATAAAAATTCTTAAAATGATACATTGCATAAAGTTATTTAATTCTCTAAATATAATGTATTACAAATTTTAGATAGTTATAAAGATATTTCATTTATTATACTGCTCTTGCTACAGCTGCTTCTCTCCTACCCAGCCTCAGGCCAGCTCTGCGTCGGAGTCGAATAAATTGATTGACAGGTCTGCTCTAACTCTGATTGGCTGTAAGCGCTGTCAATCCTCAGCCGTTTCTAACATCTCCCTGCCACAAAGGCACTTCACCTTCCTTGTCTGTTCCTTGCTTGAGAGTGAAGCATACAAATCTCCTGCTCTTTCCTTCAACAGCCCCTTGTGGAAAGCCAGCCGTAGTAAAGTTTAAAAGGTACCTTCTCCAGTTAACTGCTGCTCGTGTAACCCCTGCTCTCTCCTTCATCAAACCCTCCCCCTGCACATCCAATACGTGCAAGCCTGTGAGTGTAAACACAAGAGCATGCGCGGCAGGACAAAGTGCAGGAAGGTACCAAGCTCCTGATTTTGCCTTTTGTCGTGTCTTTCTGGGTCATGGGGGAGAGGAGAAGTTATGTGCGGGTCAGTAAGGGAACTGATAAGGAAGCTTTTGAAGTTACTTCACTGCCGAAAGGGCTGTCTTTCCAATTGCCTTTCTGGGAGGGGGGGTCAAGCAGGGAGAGAGTAGGAGATTTGTGTGTGTGTAGGATGGGAGAATAAAGTCTTTATAGCCACTGAACTAACAACCAGCAAAGTGGAGATAGAAAAGAAAACTATATAGTGAAGTAATAATGATGATCGAGGACAAATAAAAAATATATATATATATATATATATATATATATATATATATATATATATATATATATTTTATGTTTAAATTTTATTGAAAGTATAAGTGTACTTCATAAAGGTGCAGAGAGTTATAGTTCTGTGTTAGTTCAAGTTCAAGAATGTGTTCACAGCAATAAGTAGTGATGTGAACACAAATTCTGTTGTGGAAGCACTTGGACTGTTGTTTTCCACAGAACTATAACTCTCTGCATTGAAGAATACATTATATAATGTTTTCTCTACTATCTCCTCCTTGTTCATATCAGTGGCTATTTTTTTGTGCATCTCAATTGTGGAGTTAACCCTTTAAGTGCCACCAAATGTAGAATCTGCTCTCTACAGAACAGAGGGGTGGCTTTTAAACTTTAAACAACCAAAAAAATGATTCTCAGGCCCTTGTGGGTGATCGTGCAGGGGCCTCATCGACACTTAGCATCTACACCTGCACTTCCTGTGGCCTCTATCATTGCCTCCTCCGGAGCCTTAACATTGATGGGGATCAGCATTGGGCCAAGCCGATTGTGCGACCTGGCCAGTCACCGCGCCACCCCCGACTGAGACTGTGTGTGCATGCGCATATCGCCGGAAGGGAGGGAGGCAGGAAAGAGTGATGGAGGGGAGGATGTAGGCAGGAGAGAGCGAAAGAGGGGGGGGGGGAGGCAGGAGAGATCGCAGGATGGGGGGGAGGCAGAGGAGAGAAGCGAACAAGGACTAGAGGTTAGGCAGAAGACAGGTACCTGCCCAGTGCCCCCCTTTCGTTGCGTCTTCTGCCTACTACTAGTTCTGACTGATGGGGACTTCCTCCTGCTGCTGTGGCTCACCTGCCTTGTTTTACACATTCACACTGACAAACACATCCACCTTTTATACTAACACACACAATTTTCACTTACACACATACATTTTTGGGGGATTGTGATTAGTCTGACACATTCACAGCGTTCACACATACATAACACGCAATTTGCCACACATACCACATATAATATATTTATTTTTTGTGGAGTTTTTTTCTGCATCATTTTTTTTTTGCACAAAAAGAAAATGTATTTTTATCTTTGCAAATACTATATTTGCAAATCACACTTTTGTATGTTATTTTGGTAATTGCATTTGTTTGCTTGTTTGTGCCTATAAAACTTATTTGGCTGAGTGAAACTATAAAACTGTGATTCCGACTGCTGAAACTAGGCAAAAAATTGCATTGATTTGATTGGTTTTATTGGATTTTATTTCATTCTGCATTGGTCTTAGTTGTTTTTGCCTATGAAAATTATTCATGCTATATTTTCATTTTGGTGCCACTGCACACCACACTTTGGTAAAATTATCCATATTGTTCATATTTGGGATTTTTATCTTGGTACCTAATATGAGGGAGATAAGATGCTGGAAGCTTTGAGGCAATTTTCAGGTATCTCATCAAAACCGACAAATTTGGGAAAGCATTTCGACCATTTTAGATTCGGCTGAATCTGTACTTTCCAAAAATATATGGTTTCGGGGGGGCACTTTGTGCTGTTAGGAGGGTCTTGTGGCACATAATATGCAGTCGGTTCACAGAAGGCAAATCAGCAGCGGAGAAAATACATATGCACTATTTTTATTTGGGGTCTGCACATGCCATCTGCTTTGGTTTATCTATGCATACTGGGCATCAAACTGTTCCGTAGACCCTTGGCGTAAATATTTAGGGTGTTTCCCAGTTGTATGTTAGAAATTGTGTGAGATAAATGTGGCCAATTGCAATATTTTTAGACGATTTTCTGAAATATAAAAACAGCTCCCTTTATCACCAAATTTAGGAAATGTTTGCGGGTTGGTGCTTTGGATTAGTATGACATGCATACCCAATTTGGATTCGGGGGAATGTGTACTTTCAGAAAATATATGGTTTTCTGGGGTGAACGTACTATTTTCTACCTTTGCCCCCCCACAACTATGTAAATGTGTTGATTTTGCAGTATCCGAAATAACAGACCATATGGGGGTCATCGTTTTGGGGCCCCTATATGCCACGTGCTTAGGTAAACCTATACATATTAGGCATAAAACTGTTCAAAGGACCACAGGCTTTCAAATTTGGGGTAATTTATCTTGATACCTAAAAGTGTGGAAATACAATGCTGCAGGTGGAAATTTGGAAATGTCACCAAAATCACCAATTCCAACAGAAGTGGAATTACACCAAAATTCTAGCATATTTTGAAAGCTAAGGTTCGGGGAGATTAGTCGTCCACGGTAGGGTAGATTTGTCGCTGGGTTACTAATCTCCCTGTCTGCCACCAGCCTAAGAAGTTGTGGGAGATAATGATGTGAGCCCATCCTTGCTTATGGAGAGTGGACTCTACTGTCTACTGTCTTGAGGGAATACAGTCTATTATTGATGGTACAATGGAGTGCAAAAAGTAAACCCCCCATCTATACTTAAAGGAACAGTAACACCAAAAACTGAAAGTGTTTTAAAGTAATGAAAATATCATGTAGTTTTGCCCTGCACTGGTAAAACTGATCTGTTTGCTTCAGAAACACTACTATAGTTCAAATAAACAAGCTGCTGTGTAGCAATGGCGGAAATTGAAAAACAGCTATATGGCACAGGTTGAATAGTTGATAACAGATAGCATTACGTTCTACAGAGCTTATCTGCTATCTGCTGTGTAACTTGAGCCTTTTCTCCTTTGAATGTCTGCCCCCATTGCTACACAGCAGCTTATTTATAAAAACAATAGTCGTGTTTCTGAAACAAACACAGCAGTTTTACCAGTGCAGGGCAACACTGTATTATATTTTTATTACTTTACGTTTTCCCTCAGTTGATTACGTATCTTTTTTTAGTTCCTCAACACAAAGGGGCTGATTTATCAAGGGTCGAATTTCGAGGGTTAAAAAACCCTCTAATTCGACTCTCAAAGTAAAATCCTTCGAATTCGAATATCGAATTTGAAGGATTTTAGCGCAAAAGCTTCGATCGAACAAAAATCGTTAGATCGAACTATGAAATCGTTCGAATCGAATGATTTGACGATCAAAGGATTTTTATTCGACCAAAATAGGCTAACATTGGACTTTGGTAGCTTTAATTTGGCGAAGTATGAAGTCGAAGTTTTTTTTTTTAAGAGACAGTACTTCGATTATCGAATGGTCGAACGATTTTTACTTCTAATCGTTTGAATCATTCAATTCGATCGAATTTGACCAATTCGATGGTCGAAGTACCCAAAAAATTACTTTGAAATTCGAATATTTTTTAATTCAAACTATTCACTCAAGCTTAGTAAATCTGCCCCATAAAATCTGCAGATCTTTCTTAACACATGAAGATCCCCCTTTCTTCAGCTTAGATTGAGATTGTGACATGGCACTATCTTTCTTACCTGTGAATGACATAAACCAGTAGCTATAGCAATACCTTGCGCTTGGCAAGGACACAGCTGGAACTGCATGTAGGTAACTGCAATAAACGCAATGGGACAACTTTAGATAACTCACATGCTGCAGCATGCACACTCTGCATTCAGAAGGAACTGCAGCCACAGCTTAGGGACACAAGGGTCTAAACTAGGGGAAAGCGTCAAAGAGGTACGTGCCTGGTGCCCCTCTGCCTTTGCGTCTTAGGCACGTGCCTCTTCTGCCTACCCCTAGTTCCGGCCCTGCCTGACACACCCAGGTCCGGAAGGCCCTGGCCTAGAGTGACAGAAATTCAGGGGCGGCATGCCGCTCAGCCGCATTCAAGTAAATTGTTTCCCTTCCACGTCATCTCTGCGTCGTCCTCCCCGTCTCCTTGCGCCTGCATGTATATGCGCATGCACACATCTTGAAAATGCGCATATACGCGCAGACGCAAGGAGACTGGGAGAATGACGCGAAAGGGGAGTACGACACTGAGGGGAAGGAGAGGACGATGCGGGAGGGGAAGACAGAGAGTGCGATGCATACGGGTCGATGAATGGAGACAGCCTTGGGGTGCCCCATTTGTAAATTCAGGCCTGGACACACCTACATCACGCAAGAGTGTGGGGAAACATCTATGCTGTGCTAACCTCTCTCACTGGAGCACTGACACAATCCAACTTCAGGAGTGCTGGCAACATTCAAGGTCAGGAGAGCTAGCAGAATTGATAACTTGGGGGAGCTGAAAGAATAGCTAAATTATGGTGGGGTGACATTATGAGAAACTCAATTTTTTTCATGACGGCTATATTTTGGAGCACAATGTGATTTCTAACTCTAAGGATTGTCAACATGGCCCTAGCAACCAGACAGCTGAAATTACAAACTGGAGAGCTGCCAAATAATAACTTAAAAAATAAAAAAAAATAATAAAAAATGAAAACCAATTGCAAATTGTCTCAGAATATCCCTCTCTACATGATACTAACAGTTAACTCAAAGGTGAACAGCCCCTTTAATAGGGGTGTGTGTGAAAGCTAGGGTTGCTAACTTTTCTCCCGGTGGAGACCGTGCAGGGGGTGGGGCTGTGATGTCGGGGGGCTGGGCTATGACACGGTGATCGGTTGATCGCTGTGTCAATCATGGTAAATCCTGCACGGTTTTCCTAATTTTGAAAACTGGGCAAGAAGTTTTGACCCGGGCTGTCCAGGTCAAAAGACAGGTGGCAACCCTAGTGAAAGCGCTTTGAAGTGTTTGAAGTGCAACTGCCAATGCTAGTGTATTCAAAAGCCAGTACTAATGACAGTGTGTATGAAAGTGCCAGTATATAGAAGTGCCAGTGCTACTGCCAGTGCATGAGGTTGCAGTACCAATGTGTGTGTGAAGGTACCAGTGGCAATTCCAGTGTATGGAAGTGTCCGTACCAATTATAGCGTGTGTGTAGTGGTGCCAGTGCCAATGTATGGAATTTTCTGTGTATACAAGTGCCAGTGCTAATGACACGGTATGGAGGTTCTAGTATCAATGCCAGTGTGTGTGTGAAGGGATCAGTACCAATGCTAGTATATGTAGGTCACAGTACCTATTCCAGTGTGTATGGAAGTGCATGCCAGTGTAAATAGGTACTAATCAGACCATATATAGCCATACAAGAATGGTACTGGATTTAGAAGGGGGGGTGAGAGCTAGGTGGGGGAGGAGGCAGAACATCCCTATGGAGCAAAACAGTTCCTTCCCAGCCCCGGCAGGAGGAGTACATTCAGGAAGCTTCAGTGACCATAAGAGTCCTGGGCCTCATGCAGAGGGGAGATCCCTAGGAGCCCATAGGCTGGCATGGTGAGGTGGGACAACCAGGCTCCCAGCAACTGAGTGCAGAGCCTCAGACAGCACTGTAGGTCCACAGGCAGGACTAAAGGGCTGTCTCCTCTTCCCGCAGGTAGTACTCCAGACTCTAGGGTTGCACATGGCCTGGGCATTGAGTTCATGCAGGAAGGCCTTCCAAGTCCAGCAGCACCTGTTTCCAGACACAGCAGCACAGCTGGACGGTGGGGGTCACTTCTTGGGCCACTTCCCTGGGCAACCCATCCCGTAGCATCTTCCCACAGTGCCTGAGCCCCAATGTGCCTAAACAGTATCCATGTCTGCAGGGATGGACTGGGGGCCCACTGGGGCTGCTGCCTCAGGGGCCCCCTCCGGCCATCCGCCCCTGTTGGAAAGTCTCCTTTGTGCCCCCCTCCCTTGCGCATACCTGTCTTCTTCTAGAGTCCGGGGCAGGAGAGGGAAGTCCGGCAGCAGTGGCAGATTTGGGCAGGGAGCAGGTCTAGGTGGCAGGGCCGACTAGAGCTGGGGCCCACTGGGTTTTCTCCCAGTGTCCCGCTGGCCCAGTCAGACCCTGCATGTCCTGCAGCCTGGACTGGAATTGCTACCAGTGAATACTCCATGTGCATGCATACAATTTTACAGAATGCTCAGATCTTTCATACAGGGCATATGCACAAGCGTGTATTAAGAATGAACTCTTGTCTGGTCCCTGGTAAAACTGGAGTGTTTGCCTCAGAAACACTTCTATTGTTTACAAAATAAAAATAAGCTGCTTGCTAGCCATGGAGGCAGATAAGCAGGTAACAGATAAATGAATACAATAGGTTTAGATACCTGTAAAATAACTAAATCCATTGTATTTGGCTTTGTGCCTTTTAGCCCTATTTCAACTTGAATGCTTGTCCCATGGCTATGTTCCTGAAGCAAGCGCTCCAGATTTATCAGGGCAACAGTACATTTTATTTTAATTGATTTAAAACTTCATATTTTGATGTTGCTGTTCCTCTAAAACACATTGACACCACAAAAAAAACATGGGAACACACAAAGACACACATTTATACACTTAAAGTTACTGGGAGACTAAATCACACACAAACGCACTGTCACACACATTTATTTATAGAGAGAAAGAGGATGATTTCAAACAAAGGTGCTAATTTGTACCAGTTCAATTACTCATATTTTGCACCTTGTAGTGAGTAGACTGTTCAAAGTGAATTGCTGGCTGGTTGTTATTGACCTACAGAGACATGTGCAAAATGTGAGTTGAGGTGCAATGTGAAAAAAATAGGTGCATAATACCCTGTTTATTTTTATATCTGTACAATATTTACCAAGCTCTGTCCTGCCCTTGATCTGGGAAAGTGTGAAAACCTTATTCTGCCAATAAAATCAGCATTTGCACACTATAAAAGAATAACAGCCTTACTGTTCTCAGAATGAGATTCCAGAGAATGCAGTTGGTGTGTGGATGCTTTGAATTCAGCATGAAGAGGGTGGGACTTTGCTAGTTGCTACGTGACATCACAGTGGGGGTATAGCCACTCCCATTCAGCAATTGCTTGAACTGGCTCTCAGAGAAAGCATTCTGACTGACTGTAATATTATTGAATGCCTTTCAAAAAGTAAGCATTTCTGTTTAAGGAATATATTTGAGAATATTATTATTTTCATCCTATCTATCCACTGAGAAAATTCGATTTTCGCAATAGTTCCCCTTTAACCATCAAAACAGACGGTTAGCCAATGGCAGCGCGCCTTACATCCTGTCACATGTGGGCCATTCAGAGCAGAGCTGCATGTGCGGGAGAAGGGCTGCCTCATAATAATGGGAAAGTCCCACGCGTCCAATCATTAGACGACTTTCATGAACCGCTAGAGCTGCTCTCTAGTCTTGGCACAGGCTGGAGCTGCCCTTGACCGTATAGCAGTTACCCAGGAGGCAGGTAAGAGAACTAATGGCCGTATGTTCTATCACTGCTGCTGTTAGTGCTGGGTGGGTGCAGGCACATAGTGTGCGCATTTAAGCGTGTGACTGGAAGCGGGCGGGAGTGACAGGGCACGGGGGCAGCATTAGCCCATGATCTTTAACCTGAGCTCGTCCAGATGTTTCTAAACTACAGCTCCCAGCAGCATCTGACTCTATTGGGACGTTGGGATTTGTAGGCGAACAGCTCGGGAGTGGCAGGGTAACTATCTTTCTAATAACATTTCTAATAACTGGCTTGTTTCTAAAATTTCTGTTTATTTCCGTAAATACAAGATTATCCATGAGTTTTATATGAGATTATATGTGCTTGAAGGAAATCCGTCCCTTCATGGAGCCTTTGGACTTTATTTCCTATTGTAGTGATAGAGGAAGAGCCCTGTGTGTACAGAGATCTGATAACCAGCAGCAGAGCAGTGTGTATTGCTAGGGGCATCTGATACCAGCTGCAGAGTAGTGTGTATTGCTACAGAGATCTGATACCAGCAGCAGAGCAGTGTGTATTGCTAGGGGATCTGATACCAGCAGCAGAGCAGTGTGTAATACTAGGGGGATCTAATACAAACAGCAGAGCAGTGTGTATTGCTACAGAGATCTGATACCAGCTGCAGAGCAGTGTGTATTGCTAGGGGCATCTGATACCAGCAGCAGAGCAGTGTGTATTGCTAGGGGCATCTGATACCAGCTGCAGAGCAGTGTGTATTGGTACAGAGATCTGATACCAGCAGCAGAGCAGTGTGTATTGCTAGGGGCATCTGATACCAGCAGCAGAGCAGTGTGTATTGCTACAGAGATCTGATACCAGCAGCAGAGCAGTGTGTATTGCTACAGAGATCTGATACCAGCAGCAGAGCAGTGTGTATTGCTACAGAGATCTGATACCAGCAGCAGAGCAGTATGTATTGCTACAGAGATCTGATACCAGCAGCAGAGCAGTGTGTATTGCTAGGGGCATCTGATACCAGCTGCAGAGCAGTGTGTATTGCTAGGGGCATCTGATACCAGCAGCAGAGCAGTGTGTACTGCTACAGAGATCTGATACCAGCAGCAGAGCAGTGTGTATTGCTAGGGGGATCTAATACCAGCAGCAGAGCAGTGTGTATTACTAGGGGGATCTAATACAAACAGCAGAGCAGTGTGTATTGCTACAGAGATCTGATACCAGCTGCAGAGCAGTGTGTATTGCTAGGGGCATCTGATACCAGCAGCAGAGCAGTGTGTATTGCTAGGGGCATCTGATACCAGCTGCAGAGCAGTGTGTATTGGTACAGAGATCTGATACCAGCAGCAGAGCAGTGTGTATTGCTACAGAGATCTGATACCAGCAGCAGAGCAGTGTGTATTGCTAGGGGCATCTGATACCAGCAGCAGAGCAGTGTGTATTGCTACAGAGATCTGATACCAGCAGCAGAGCAGTGTGTATTGCTACAGAGATCTGATACCAGCAGCAGAGCAGTGTGTATTGCTACAGAGATCTGATACCAGCAGCAGAGCAGTATGTATTGCTACAGAGATCTGATACCAGCAGCAGAGCAGTGTTTATTGCTAGGGGCATCTGATACCAGCAGCAGAGCAGTGTGTACTGCTACAGAGATCTGATACCAGCAGCAGAGCAGTGTGTATTGCTAGGGGGATCTAATACCAGCAGCAGAGCAGTGTGTATTACTAGGGGGATCTAATACAAACAGCAGAGCAGTGTGTATTGCTACAGAGATCTGATACCAGCTGCAGAGCAGTGTGTATTGCTAGGGGCATCTGATACCAGCAGCAGAGCGGTGTGTATTGCTAGGGGCATCTGATACCAGCTGCAGAGCAGTGTGTATTGGTACAGAGATCTGATACCAGCAGCAGAGCAGTGTGTATTGCTACAGAGATCTGATACCAGCAGCAGAGCAGTGTGTATTGCTAGGGGCATCTGATACCAGCAGCAGAGCAGTGTGTATTGCTACAGAGATCTGATACCAGCAGCAGAGCAGTGTGTATTGCTACAGAGATCTGATACCAGCAGCAGAGCAGTGTGTATTGCTACAGAGATCTGATACCAGCAGCAGAGCAGTATGTATTGCTACAGAGATCTGATACCAGCAGCAGAGCAGTGTGTATTGCTAGGGGCATCTGATACCAGCTGCAGAGCAGTGTGTATTGCTAGGGGCATCTGATACCAGCAGCAGAGCAGTGTGTACTGCTACAGAGATCTGATACCAGCAGCAGAGCAGTGTGTATTGCTAGGGGGATCTAATACCAGCAGCAGAGCAGTGTGTATTACTAGGGGGATCTAATACAAACAGCAGAGCAGTGTGTATTGCTACAGAGATCTGATATAAGTAGAAGAGCAGTGTGTATTGCTACAGAGATCTGATAACCAACAGCAGAGCAGTGTGTATTGCTAGGGGGAACTGATTCCAGCAGCAGAGCAGTGTGTATTGCTAGGGGGATCTGATACCAGCAGCAGAGCAGTGTGTATTACTAGGGGGATCTAATACAAACAGCAGAGCAGTGTGTATTGCTACAGGGATCTGATAACTAGCAGCAGAGCAGTGTGTATTACTAGGGAGATCTGATGCCAGCAGCAGAGCAGTGTGTATTTGCATTACAAATTTGAATCCTGTGTGCTTGCTGAGACCTGATGCTGTGTTGGGAGTGGGTGCCAGTGAAGGGCTAGGGTGCTAGTGATTGTTTTTGAGCAATAAACAGTATCTAAATAATGTGGCAAAATCTTCCTCTTATAAAGTAGCTGAAACAATATCACTCAATACCACAGTCACTAATGCATAGAGCCCCATAGATGACCACTGTGAAGCCTGAGGCCTGTAGTTACTCTTTCTGTCTAAATCACTCAGGCACAATCTCTATTGTGGTGAAGCCCTAAGGGTTAATGTGCATCTGACTGCAGATGCGTCTTCTCAGCTCTGCCAAAATCCATGTCATACTTGTGTGTTTGTTTGGGGGGCGGTGCAATAAAGATTATTCAGCTCACAGGAAACTATAAGCATGGGATTTGGGAATAGATCCAGTATGAAAGAAATAGGAAGACCCTCTGAACTAAGAAGCTGTGGGAATCTTTGCCGGACATGGTCTGTATCATGTACCAAAGCAGATAATCTACTGGGAAGGAACAAATCATGGGGGAGGGAAGAATGGCATGTGCCATTTGTGTCTCCTGTCCAGATTTTTCTGTTTTTTCTTATACATTGAGTACTATTATTATTATTTATTATTAACATCTATTTATATAGCGGTACAAAAGGTGAGGAAGGCCCTGTGCAAAGGAGCTTACAATCTAAAGGGAAGGGAATAAGACACAAGGTGTGGGAGTGGGCAGGATCAGAATTGAGTGAGTGAGAGATGTGGTACTGTATGTGCTGTTGCAGTTAAGCAGAGTGAGGGTAGGCTTCTCTAAAGAAGTGCGTTTTAAGAGATCTTTTGAAAGCAGAAAGTGTCCTTTATCTTAAACCTAGCCATATGTATACTAATAAAACTGTAGGAAGCAAAAGTTTCATGTGCTTTTTGTATGGTGCCCCAATGAGTTCCAACCAACTTTTAAATACTGTGGATACTGGTCAGTTTGTCAAGCCAGATAGGTTTCATAATAATATGAAGCTGCAATACTGTTTATGGCCCCTCATCCTGTATCCATATGGCTTTAGTCCAAGTACATTCTCCTTAAGGGAGTGGAATGAGTACATGTAATCACTAATAAATTGAGCACTGGGAGTGTTAGCGGCCCCAATTTGTAATACATCTGCGATAATGCTTGGACATCTACCCTTTGAACCTAATAAAATGTGCTCAATCATTATACTCTGTTTTGTGTAGTTTAATAAATTGTAGCCACAAAATATGCAAACAAAGCTATTGTGATTCCTGATGTACCAAACATCCCAGAGGCAAAACTGAACTTTTTCCTTTTTTTTACACAGCCTTTTTTTCTTTTTTAAAGGGGAATGTAAGTCTAGAGCTACAGAAGAAAAAAAGAAAACTAAATGCAAATATCTGAGGGTTTACCTGTTTAAAATGGTTAATTCAAACAAGGATGTCTGCCCCTTTTTTTCACCTTTGGTCCGCAGATGTTGCTGGACTTTGGTAGTTGCCCATCATCATCTAGGGACCCAAAGTTAAGAAATAGGTTCAGGATCCCTCCTGATGCTAAACTAATTATCATTGCCTCCCAAAATTCTTTTAGAGCAGGAGCAATGGTGTATCCCGCAGTTACAGGGGGTGTCTGGGAGACAGGGGGACCTGAACTGCTTCCTCTAGAATAGAAATCCCCCCCTCTCCAGTCACTTTTCTTCTATAAATATACACAGGGAGGGTTGGGGGAGAAGAAGAGCTGGAGATCTTTTATATTCCTTTATTGCGACCCTTAACATGACCTATAAACAATTCAATACTGCCAACCATCATACATGTTTCGTTTATAATAATACAAAATGCCCCATCTGTGGGACATAGTCTCACTTACTACTTCATTTAGCTTCATTTAGTTAGACGATTTCTCCTCAAGTGACCACCATTGTAATATGTAAATACTTCATTTTATTTTAGTGGTTAGTCTGTTATCATTTTAACTTTAATTACTATGCCATAAGTGTATAAAGTGTGAGACATTTGTTATGCCTACTGCTTTTTATGGTCAGATTTATGGAAAGTAAAATTTCACATCTTACAAGCGTTTGTGACCTGCTGATTTACATGGGCTGTAATGCATAAGTTAAAAAAATAAAGAATTTATAAAGATTCTTTAGAGAACTAATAGGTTGCTCATTTTACCTTCAAACTTATGGTTTTGAGCATGGTATTCACAATTAATAATTGGGCCACCTTTCCGATGTTACCAGCCTGCAGAAGGGTGGTCCTGATCAGTAACATAATGGGGGGTGAAGAATGGTAACATATATGAAATTATGGATGGAATGGACGGCCTGTGATGTCATAGAGCGTAGAATGGAGGAGAGGATAGAAAGAGACCTTAAAAGGCAGGGTCTGGCTGCAAAAAAATTTAGAGAGGGAGGAAAGGACAGACAATAATACATTTGTAATAACGACCCTGGATGTAGCTGATGATTTAGACTGGTGGCAACTCTACCCCCGGCATATAAACCAACAGAGAAAAGCTGATCTACTGCCGACACGACAGCCTCTGAGTGGCGGGGAGCCATGAAACGCATGATACGGGCAGCCTACATGATGTCTGAGGCATGCTGATGCGATTTTTTAATCATTGCTTAAAGGGGTGGTTCACCTTTAAGGTAACTTTTATTATGTTATAGAACGGCCAATTCTAAGCAACTTTTCAATTGGTTTTCTTCCTCTATTTATTTTTTAACGTTTTTATAGTTTTTAGCCTTTTTCTTCTGACTCTTTGCAGCTTTCAAATGGGCGTCACTGACTTTCTAAAAAAAACAAATGCTCGGTAAGGCTACAAATGTGTTGTTATTGTTACTTTTTATTACTGATCCTTCTATCCAGGCCTCTCCTATTCATATTCCAGTTTCTTATTTAAATCAAAGCATGGTTGCCAGGGTAATTTGGACCCTAGTTACCAGATTGCTTAAGATGCAAATTGAAGAGCAGCTGAATAAAAAGCTAAATAACTCAAAAACCACAAATAATAAAAAATGAAAACAAATTGCAAATTCTCTCAGAATATCACTCTCTATGTCATACTAAAAGTTATCTCAAAGGTGAACAACCCCTTTAATAAACTTACATTTTTTTAATCTATGTGTACTGGCTTCCTTGCTGCTCCGTGGTTTGCAAAATATCTACTGACTTTTGAAAGGCACAGAAACGGATCCGTGTGCTGTTAGCCTTACATTCTGTGGATGCTGTCATTAAAGTAACTTTCACATTGCACTTGCAAAAGAAAGGCTGATTGTGGCCATTTTGGAGCAGAGCCAAAAACCATGGCTGACTTAGCACACCACATCTTCCATGGCATACCTCCCAACTTTCCCGTTTTATGCAGGACAGTCAAGATTTTGACTGCTCAGCCCACAGTCCTTGGTTTCTTACTGAAATGTCCCAACTTTCTCTTTGATTTCCTGTACTGACTGGAGAAAAAGATACAAAGTTTCTGAAACTAAATTAAAATAAGAGCCTTTTTTTGGCAGAGAGCCCAGAACAGCCAGCAGTTGTACTTGAATACTTTTGTAACAATTTAAGATAAGCAAAGAAACAATTGTAACTATTTAAGATAAGAAGATTAAAGGGCAATTCACTTTCATTAGCAAAACTGTTATTAAATATTGCACTAAAACTCCCAGAAATGTGTTCAAACTTTCATAACTTGGCAAATTTCGTAAACTGGACTTGGTAATTAGGGTGTGTGGCCAAAAAAATGTCGGCGCGATTCATGCAGCACAATTTCTTTCATTTTTCAAATGTTGGGAGGTTTGCATTGTGCCACAGGTCTCAGAGCTGATAAACTTAACAGAAACTATAATATGATGTTATGTTTATAAAAATAAGCTATGGAGCATTGCATACAATACATGTACTGTATTTAATCTGTATCTGTACAATAAATTATATTTCTGCATGGTATTTGTTGTTTGGAGCCATTTTACCTTTGTCGTATTCAGGGTAAATTCATTAAACAGAAGTACGTCTATCTGCCGCCATGGCTAGATATACTGCACATGTCAATCACAGAAGCCCATAGTTGCCGTGGCCACTGACAGGAAGTGGGTATTTGACAGGAAGTGTCAAGTGATGGTTAAAACTGATTTTCTTTTTCTACTTGAAACAAATTGTTAATTAGAAAAAAATGAAGAAATGCTTCTACAGTCATATCCTATTATGATATGTCACATTAGAGTAGCCCTTAGGCAATTATACAGGTGCAGGTGTATTTTGCTGGAGTGGAGGTTAAGGTGATTCCCCCCTGGGCTGTGACATTCATTCCATCTCTGTCTGTACTTTCCGCTGTCTAGGGAAAATCCAGTTATATATTAGTGGAAGATTATCTGTGTGTTTATCTCTATTTAACCACACCTAATGAGAAATAACACACTGACTGACCCTTAGCAGAACATTTGTTGGATTAATTCAGGGATTACAGTAGTAAATCTGTCAGCAATTCATTACTTGTGCTTATGTCAAACATGGAGTCTAGTATTGTGTGTAGAGAGAGTAGAAACAAATCATCTGCTGCTTCAATCAATTCACATAGAAATTATATTATGCTTGAGACGCATTTCCTTGCATACATAATTTATAACTGTATATTTTTGTAGATTTACAGCAAGTATGCACACGTACCAATTGCTGTAGCATTTTATATCTGGGATAAGTTTATATCTATAATATAAAGCTTTATTATTGCTCATCTAGTTGGTGGTCAGCTGCAACCCAAGTCATGCGTATTATAAAGAACAAAAACACAGCCATTAAAATATTTTGTCATATTTTACTTCTATATGATATCCAGTAGCAGGTTAAAATGTATTTCCAACCAAATACTGACTGATGAATGCAACTAAACAGTTTCAATAGGTTTATTTGTAAATTTAATTTTATCCCTTTCTGTTCTCTGACTCTGATACTGTAGAAGTTGTCAGTCTTCAAGTCTGCTATTCAGCTAGCTTCTGCTATATGGTTTCAGGAGCCAGAACCAGAAGTGCAGAGAATATAAACAGGTAGATACAGCACTTACATAATTTACTGAAAAATCACTTACATAATTAACTGAAATCTTTCATGTACATTGGAAATTTGATTATATTTACCCTTCATCTCATAAACAGATATTCATAAGTCATGCAGACTGGATATAATGTGGAAACCCCATAGAAAAAGTATGTATTTCTTTATTGAATCATACATTCTTTATGCCAGTGTATGAATTTAGCTGATAGAAGCCTTTAGAAGACTTTATTCAGATTGTATTATTGAGAATAAAATTAAAGCCATGTTGGGGGAAACATTCAAAGATTGTTAACTACAAAAGAATAAGGCTATTGCCACACGGGGCTGAGTAACAGTCCATCTGCTCATATGTGCCTCTGTGCTGACAGGCACTGAACGGATATCTGCTAAGTATTCATTTGCACGCCAAAATTTCTCTCACTGTGTCTTCACCCAGGCCTACGCAGTGCCTGTCTGTGAGATGAAGGGTTGTTCCTCAGTCTGTGCTTATATGCAGGCCAAGAAACAGCCTACTGTGGCACTAGCCTAACTTCAGTCTATGCTCCATATGGTTTTCGTTAATGCATTATTTTGCTCTGGTTTTCATTCTTCCCTTTTCTGCCATTTCTCCATGCTACCCCTCTCCCTGACTTTCTTTTCCACTTACACATTGTTACTCTGTCTCTGCTCTGTCCTTTTTTGCCACTCTATCCATCATGTGTGCCCATTTACGCTATGTTCCCATTTTCACATCTTTTATACATGCATGAAGCCTTGTGGGTGAAATACCCTCTGTTCTACCCCCTTTACTCACATCAAACCCCTTCCTTTCTCCCACTATCCGACACCCACTCCGAGACACAATAAAGGCATCCAGTTCTGGGATTGAAAAGGCCACAGTTTTAATAACAGTTAAAAATACAGATACAAACACTATAGATTTCAACAGATCCTTCATTTCGTGTCTAGACTGATGGGACTGATGTTTCCTCATTTGAGTATTTGTGCAACAATTCTTTGCGCAAACACAAAATCAGTATGTTGTACTCTGGCCTAGCGGAAGCCACATGTCCCCAGAGGAAAACAACAAGTATGCTCAAATGGGAGCAAAGATTAGGAGAACCCCTAGAAGTGGAGGACTGGGAGCATATCCACAGAACAATGGCAAAAGTATCAATAAATACTTATATTAACGAAAATGCATATAAGGTGTATCATGACTGGTATTATACACCCAAGAAGTTACACAAATGGTTTTAATCTTCTGATTTGTGCCCTTAGGGGATGTGGGGAGACAGCAGATGAAATGCACATGTGGTGGTCATGCCCCTTGATACACAGATTGTGGGTGAAAGTGTTTAAAACCATAAATGAAACTTTGGCAACATCATTACCACCTGACCCATGGTTAGCTTTGTTATTACGTAAACCTGAACAACTGACATCCAACGAACATAAACTGTGTGTCCAATTGTGCCTGACCACGAGAGGTTTGATAGCTAAGAGATGGAAGGGCCCCCCTCCAACGATGCAGGAAATCAGAAATAGGCTTTGGTGGACTGTTGAAATGGAGAAGCTTACTGCTTTATTGAACAATAGGCTAAGTAACTTTGAGGATGTGTGGAATATTTGGCTCTATAGAGAAGGATTATTACTAAGTAGAACGTAATTTCTCAACCACCGAAAGGTTACTCAATCCCTCCCCCCACCCCCCTTCCCCCCTCTTTTTCCCCTTTTAAACAGTAAAGAAAAAAATGGTTAACACACAAAAAAGTTTCTACACGTGATATAATGAGATTGACGAGATTGTATTTCAGTAACGACTTTTATTGTTGTATGTATGAACAAAACGCAATATTACAGTCTGTTAAACTTTTGTGTTAACTTTAATAAACAGAAAGTTGAAAAAAAAAATACAGATACAATAATGATAACTTATAATACAAAAGTCTTCTTAACTTAAACATACAGAAAAAATATCAAAATCAAGAAATGCTTGCCATCACCACAATCCATTTTACTGGGCTGTCTGATATGCCAGCTGCCCAACCACTAGGGGTCAGTTGGGCAAGTGAAACCAGCCAACTAGTTGTCCCCATTCTTCCGGGACCTGTGTCAGCTGCCTACATGACACTGGCCATAGGCCCCCAAGACCAGCATTCCATCACCAGCTGTGACATGCACCACCACCATGAACTACCCAGATCCCTGGATAGGTAAGTGGGACACTGCTCTGGAAAGTCATCTAATAAATATATGTTTGCCTGATTGGCTAGAAAATTTTGATTTGATCATTTGGCTCCTGGGCCAACAAACGTATTATGTGGAGGCAGTTCATACCAGTCACTGTACACCTCATCCATGTCCAGATGTGGTTGTTGACCAGTTTTATTTTCTAGTTTATCAGTTTATCTGAACAAACCTCAGAATCAGATATTCTTCCTACTGATAGCTCAGTGGGAAGCTGCTAAACAAACAAATGTACTTAGGGCTGGGACACACTGGGCGATTTGGGGAGATTTAGTCGCCTGGCGACTTTCCACGACCAATCTTCCCCGAATGCTTCCCCTCTCTCTGCGCCTGGCTAAAATGAAAAATCGCCTGCGCTAATCACACGCGGCGATTCGTTTTCCGAAATCGCCCGAAGTTTCCTCGTGAGGCAACTTCGGGCGACTTCGGAAAACGAATCGCTGCGTGTGATTAGCGCAGGCGATTTTTCATTTTAGCCAGGCGCAGAGAGAGGGCAAGCATTCGGGGAGAAAAGTCGCTGCGATTAGTCGCCAGGCGACTAAATCTCCCCAAATCGCCCAGTGTGTCCCTACCCTTAGAGATGTGGGTGTTTATACATATCATATGTCTGGCTTTACATCCCACTTTGCAGGGTATAACCATTTCACTAGTTAATGTATTGCAGAGATTTAATCCAGTATTGTGACATCTACTTGAGTATGTTCTGCAAACATCGTCCATCCTCCTCACTACATTAGAAACTTTAAAAAAATGTTTTCCACAAAAATCACTAAAGAAAGATATTAACTGCGAGCATTACATTCCCATTGTTCAATAATAACTGCTAGCAGGATCTGCTGAAGGTCACATAATGTACCTGCCGATGCCGTGCCTACATAATCCCTGTCCAATTGAAAGGATGAATGTAGGAGGCTGTTTACACTGTGTGGGCTGCTGCTGCAGCTCTACCTTATAATATCCTGCTTGTACAGACACATTGCCATATGCTGGATTTAATCAGTTTATTAGAGTTGTGAGCAGGTCCTCACTCTGTTCCAAAGAAAAGTGTGGGACTGACTAATCAACTCTGTGATACTGCCCTAATCATATTAACTGATGAATAAGTGTTGCCCAGGCACTCAGTAGCAGTTAAACTTTGCTTTAGATCAGAGATTTCTAATGCAATTCTTCTATCACTGTTAAAGGGAAGTGTGAACATACAGTTAGATAATGCTGTGTTTTCCCACTGTTAATGAAATTCTGAAACACTAGGGGTTTTCTGCAAATGATCTTGTGGTCTTCCAGCTCACCTAAACTAAATTTCCCACCATCATCAGCTTTACTGTTATTTGTTATCTGACAAAACTGCACACTGCCAGTTTTGGTATCACTGGTGTGTATATACATTTATATACATATATAATACTTTGATTTCGGACAGCATGCATGGTATTACAGAGCATTGCTGTCTCTCAGTGCTGGGGTTTTGGCTTCAGTTCTTTAAAGGGTTGTTCACCTTTGAATTAACTTTTGTATGATGTAGAGAGGATATTCTGAGACAGTGTGCAATTGGTTTTCATTTTCTTTATTTGTGGCTTTTGAGTTATTATAGCTTTTTATTTAGCAGCTCTCCAGTTTGCAATTTCAGCAATCTGGTTGTTAAATTAACCCAGCAACCATGCATTTGAACAGATTGAAAAATGGATATGAGATGGTTTGAATAGAAAGATGAGTAATAAAAAGTAGCAATAACAATACATTTGTAACCTTACAGAGCATTGTTTTTTTAGATGGGGTCAGTGACCTCCATTTGAAAGTTAGAAAGAAAAAGGCAGCAAATAATTAAAAAAACTATAAGAAATAAATAATGAAGACCAGTTAAAAAGTTTCTTAGAATTAATCATTCTATAACATATTTACAGTTAACTTAAAAGTGAACCACCCGGTTAACACGGCACTATTTGCTTAGTTTGTATTTTCTCCAGGTGCTTGCATAGCTTTTGTCCCCCAAAATGCTTTTTTTAATAATTTCCTTTTTCTCTGTAAAACAATAACTTCTACTTGGTGGTAAATAAAAGCTCAATGAACATCTAGTGGCAAAACAGTTTTCAATGAGTGCTTTGTAAGTTAAAAAAATTAGAAAATATGTTTTTTCTTAAATTAAAAGAATAGGCAAAATGTATTTTAAAGGAACAGCAACACCAACAAATTAGCGTTTTGTAGTAATTAAAATATAATATACGGTTTCTCTGCAGTTTTGCTCAAGAGTAATAATCAACTTAAATATTCATTTAAGTTGATTATTACTCTTCATTTTTTATGGCCGAACGATCGAATTACGATGCGCCAAGCGGCTCCGACGGGTCGGTCGGGTAAAAATCCAACCTTCCCGATCGATATCGTGGCCAGATATCGATCGGGAAGACTCTTTGGAAGCCCCCATACACGGGCAGATAAGCTGTCAAATCGGTCCAAACGACCGATATCGGCAGCTTTATCTGCCCGTGTATGGCCACCTTAAGTGCCTCTTCTCCAGCGTGAACGTCCCCAATTTGACCAGTTTTTTTCATAGCTAAGATTTTCCATACCTTTAACCAGCTTAGTTGCCCTTCTCTGGACCTTCTCTACTACAATAATGTCCTGTTTGAGAGATGGAGACCAAACAGCTCAGCACCTGATTTGCTTTTGATGCTGCTGACTGGCATTGCTTGCTACAGCCAAGTTTATCATCTACAAGGACGCCAAGGTCCTTTTCCATAATGGTTTTGCCTAGTGGAGTCCCATTAAGGGTATAAGTGGTTTGGATATTTTTACATCCCATGCGCATGACCTTACATTTATCAACATTGAATCTCATTTGCCACTTAGCTGCCCAGATTGCCAGTTTGTCAAGATCCTGTTGCAAGGATGCCACATCCTGGATGGAATTAATTGGGCTGGATAGTTTTGTATCATCTGTAAACACTGATACATTACTTACAATACCCTCCCCTAAGTCATTACAAGTTAAATAAAAGTGGATCCAATACCGAGCCCTGAGGGACTCCACTAAGAACCTTACTCCAAGTAGAGAATGTACCATTAACAACCACCCTCTGTACCCGATCCTGTAGCCAGTTTCCTATCCATGTGCAAACGACTTCATTAAGCCCAACAGACCTTAGTTTAGAAAGCAGTCGTTTGTGGGGCACGGTATTAAACGCTTTGGCAAAATCCAAATAGATCACATCTACTGCCTCCCCACTCTCCAGCATCTTACTTACCTCATCATAAAAAGCAATCAAATTTGTCTGACATGGCCTATCCTTCATAAAGCCATGCTGATTGCTGCTCATAATGTCATTAACTAGGACAAAATTTTGAATGTGATCCCTTAACAAGCCTTCAAATAATTTGATGTCAAACTTACTGGCCTATAATTGCCAGACTGAGATCATAATCCCTTTTTAAATATTGGAATGCCATCAGCTTTTCTCCAATCCATAGGCACCATACCAGATAAAAGTGAATCTGAGAAAATCAGAAATGAATCAATAAATGTTTTTATTTTTAGTTGTAATATTGGTGTGTAGGCAGCAATTTCAGGCCATTTTGCCATCATGTGCTTTCAGAAAGAGCCATTACTTTACAATGGAACTGTTTTCAGCCATGCTATTGTTTCTCCTACTTGATGTAACTGAAAGAGTTGCGACTTGGGTTAGCCTGACTTACTGTTCTCACATCTACCACTAGGTCATGGGAGCATATTTAGCAATGCAGGTGTCCTGGTTCTTTTTTTCTTTTACCTGTCATTGTTCTGATGATTAGCTTCTAGGGGGAAAGGGAAGGGGGTTGATATCAGTCCAACTTTATACCTCCCAACTGTCCTGTGCCGAGTTTCTCTTTGATCTCCTGCACTGAACAGCCAGAAAAAGATACAGTGTTTCTGAAATGTAATTAAATAAGAGGCTTTTGACAGAGAGCCTGGAATACTCGTCAGCTGCACTTAGATAGATTTGTAACAAATTAAGATAAGCAAAGATACAATTGTAACTATTTAAGATATGCAAGTCTCTTGTGGAAACTGTGACTTGCAGTTTAAAGGGCAATTCACCTTCATTCGCAAAACTGTAATACCACATAAAACCTGTTCCTAAAACCCCCAGAAATGCATTCAAATAACCTGCCAAATTTTATAAAATAAATGTGGTATTTAGGGGGTGTGACCATAAAATGGGAATGGTTAAAAACTGTTTGACATGTTAAGCACAGCAGATCTTTTTGCCTATTTATTAAATGTTGGGAGCTATGCAACTTGCAGTGCAGCAGTAAAGAGTGACTGAAGTTTATCAGAACACAAATCACATGACTGGGGGCACCTGGGAAACTGACGACATGTCTAGCCTCCTGTCAGATTTCAAAATTAAATATAAAAAAATCTGGTTGCACTTTTGAGAAATGGATTTCAATGCAGGATTCTGCTGGAGGAATGCTATTAACTGATGCATTTTGTAAAGATAAAAACATGATTCCCCATGACAGAATCCCTTTAACTAAACATGACCAGATTTTCAAAGTGAAATCTTACGCTGCAGTGTGTAAAGCATGCTATATACATTTTTACATCTGCCAAGCCTACCTTGTGACTGCTCCGCTCCCCCTTTTACCACAGCCACGTAAGGTCAAAGACACGTTTTTACTGTTAATTAAAAAAATTAATTATGGGCAACTCTAAACTATGAGACTTGGGGAAGTATAAAATCCCTGCTAGGCAAGTGGGTACTTGCTAAACAATTAAGAAGATGGGCAAACCAGTGAAATTAGTGAAAGTCAAATAAATATATGTGGTTTAAACACTTTGTTAACAAAAATCCATCAATTTAATGGCATGTGTCTTGTCGTATGTTCTATGTTATTTGCTATAATAAACAATAAAAAAATTATACTTTTAAAAAAATTATATATATAGCAATATATTGCAATGTGAAGTTTGCAACATGTTTAATACCCCAAAAACCAGAGAAGTATAAAGGTAGTGTCACTTTATATTTAATGCCCCTAGAAGACATAACAGAGACTAAAAACAGTGCCAGCTTCTTGCTTAATGCTCCTTGAACACATTGTAAAATCAGTGCCATGTCAGCTTCATGTTTAATGCCCCAGAACATATAGCAGAATAAATACAATGCCAACTTTGTGTTTAATGCTTTGGCCAATGAGGTGCTGTTTTATTCAGTTCATATGGCACATGTATGACAGACAATAGTGTGTGTTGAGGCTGGATTAAGTATTGGCAGGAGCTAAACATTCTGTTGCAACCAGCCCTGTCTACCTCTGGCATTTGTAAAGTACAGAGACCCACCAGTGTTCCCCAAATCTAAATCTGCAGAAGAACTTACTGTAATAGTCAGACATATCTGTGGAAGAAATCCAGTGCCATTACTCTCAGCCCCTCTCTTGCTTTGTAACCTCTTTTTTCCCATGGGAGCAATGTTTATTCTTTAACATTCTTCATCTCCCAAAAGAGAATATTTATCTTAGACATTATATATGTTCTGGCTGATTTGTTCCAGCTGTAATGTATAGGAATCTGGGAGAAGCTAGACTATTTGCTGTGTTCTATAACCAGAGGTACATGTTTTTTGGAGTGCTGTTATTTAATGCTACCTCTCTTTACGAGGCAATGTTTAGAGTTTTGTATATCTCTGCCTGAGCTTTGTGTGAACATTTTTCCTCTATGTGAGCTTTTTGCATCTGAGACTCTGTTTCTCTGCTTTCTCTGGGTAATATAAAACAATGCATCCGTATTAGATATCTTGCATCTCTTCAAGAGAATTCTGGCTTCTAGCTGCGCTCAACATATGCAGGTGCAAGGCTTCCATTTCATTTTGTACCCATAGTATCTGGACATTATGCTCTTGCCAGTGCCGTAGTAGTGCTTTTACAATATATAAATAGTAGTGTTTCTGAAGCAAACACAGCCGTTTTACCAGGGCAGGGCAACCCTGCATTCTATTTTTACTTTAAAACAATAATATATACCATATACCAAGAATGGCATGCCACCACTGGGAAAAAATATTATTGTTTGCTATTGATTAGGAATAGGGATTGCTCTTGACATTCTAATTCTTTATGGCTTTGTAGGTAACCAAAATGTGTTAAATATTATTGGGAGCTTCTCTGTGCTTACAAGAGAGCCTATTGTGACGCATTAATGAAAGTATTTATAGACTGGAATCACAGCTTTCTGGAGCAAGTACCAAACAGTTGTTGTTGGTGTGAAGTGACTGTAATATTCATGCTCCTCAAGAACATGATGAGAGAACAGAGTCACAGATTTGACTGCTATTGGAAGGGGATCCTCAAAACCAGTCTGTGCCAGCAATGAAAATAATTTTATATTATTCTTGCATCTTCATACTTTTATTAAAGCAATTATGAAAAAAAGGATAACTATTACACGTTTATGGAATTTATGTAGCAGTGGTTTCCAAACTGGTTTCCAAACATTATTTTTTCACCCCCATTTGTGTTCTAGTGCAGCTAGAATATCATCCATAAACATACCACCTGAATTTGGAGTTATTTAATATACTGTATTATTGGTGGGCCCCCAGCCTTATACTCCCAAGCATGTCAACTTGAATATATAATAGGGCTGACAATATAGGAGGCAACCTAGAGATCTTCACATCTTATCTTCAAAGCTGAAAAACAAACAAGCAGAAGCTCATAACCCACTTCCATATGGGACACCAGGTAATATACCAGATTTACATTTTCTCTAACCAAACATTTAAATAGAAACATAAATGACCATTTTGTAAAGCGCTTCCAGCTGATTGAAATTAGGATTCGGTCATGTTTTGGGGAAGCTTAATGGAAACATTATAGTAGATATAGTAGAAAGGTGATATAGTGAACCCCTAACCTGGTGGACCCGAATGCCCTGTCCTTAACCATTTTATTGTGCAGTTCTGCTACAAAAAAAAATACTGCAATAATATGCAACATAGAGGGACATGGTACATACAGTTTCTGGTGTAAATTATTGGTCTGCTTTGTGTATTATTGTTATGTTATACATGCACAGTTTTAATGAAAACGTTTTGCTGGGCGTCACTGGATGTTCCTGTTGAAGTTTGTTTTGTTGAAGGGGAATTCTCATGAATATAACTATGTATATAAGTTACATCTCATGCAAAAAATAAACTTTTTAAAATAATCATCTAAAAATTCTGTACTCTTTCTGAAATAAAGTTACTGCAAGATTTTACCCTCCCAGCAATCTGTCTTTCTATGTGCAGCTTTGTGTCAGTTATTTTTTTTAATGGGTTAATAAACCATCAGCAAATAGTTAACAGTCCATTTTTGAGAGTGCAACCAAATATTATGGTGCTGCAAAATATATTTATGTAAAGCTATCGGAACCTGTTAAACAGAATGATCAGGACCTGGTGTTTTCCACATAAGGGGTCTTTCCGCGATTTGGTACTTGAGTCTACTAAAAAATCAATTAAACATTAAATAAACCCAATAGGTTTTGTTTTGCCCTAATTACATCTTAGTTGGGATCAAGTACAAGGTATTGTTTTATTATTACAGAGAAAAAATAAATTGTAAAAATGTTATGACTTTATTCTATATGTATGGGAAATGTCAGCAGTATACTCTTACTTTGTATTTTTTTATTTCACAATGAAAGGTAAATGTGAACAAATTAAAGGGAGTAGCACCTTACATTTTCAACAAAGATTACATATTCTGCAAACTGAAAGGCCATGGGCAAGTTGTCCTTTCATCAAGAAATCTCTACATAAGACTACTGTTTGGGCAATAGTGATATACAGCTTGTAGGAAATTCACTGTAACATTTACGTGTTTGCACATGGAATCAGGCACCTTGTTGCAAAGGAGGACTATCTGTTCTGCTTCCCCGCCAGCAGAATAGCACGTGTAGCTATTGATCTGTTTCTAATCAATTGAGAGCTCAACACCTTGGGGCTGCCTATTGCAAGTGAATTGCTTTTTGTGTGCTTTGCTATCCCTATTCAGCATGCTCTAGTAAGGCCTATATGGACCAAGAGAATGATAGATATTGTTTGTAAACCTTATGAAAAAAGAAAAACTTTTCTGAGCTGGACTGAGTGTATCCTGGAGTTGGTTAGTAAAACTTTGTTAAAAATGAGCTGCCAGTTTTGAGGTAACCATTTCTGTGAGAGCAGGCACTCAATGAGCACTCAAGAGCCTTACGTGTTTTGTGTTATATTCCCCTTTCCTTGTCTAATTGGAATTACAGTTACAGCCATGGTTCATCATCCGTCTACTATCTGGGTTCCTTCCAGTGCAGCCCTCCTCCCCCTTTTTCTAAGCCTAGAGCATTATGTATGAGCAGAGTGCAGCAGTAGCTTGCAGGGTACATGAAGCACATGTTTGCAATGTGCCATTCTATGAGTAGGATAAGGGAAGACACAAGGAGCTATAACTTATAAGGCGCAGAATGCAAGCCCCATGAACTGTAAGAGCAGCTCAAATAGCAATTTAAAAATGTTATATGTAATTTGGGTTTTTAGTAAAGTTGATATTTGCAGTTAAAGGTGAATTATCATGAAAACAACAATCTAATCTGATCATCCGATGGATTTTTTTTATATTATCACTTATTATGTACAATGTATCACTCTCTCAGAAATCTGTTTTTATAATGGACAGTGCATATCACCTAGACAAGGGAACAAGTTTGATACTACTGTTCTTTAAAAAAAAATCATACATTTAGAGACAGATTGCTAATAGGGGGTACACAAAATTTGATTAATTGTGGCTAAGGGGGTTTAGCTCTGCAATAGTATATGCATGGCCCTATCTTGTTAGAGAAGCTCTTTTTTTCACTATGCTAAAACTGTTCTTCATAGAAAACATGGCTCCCATGTTGCCAATTTCTTCCCATTTCTCTCACCACTTAGATAGACACCAGGAGGGCTCCTATTCTATTAGTTGATGTGGAAGGCGAAGGGCTGATAATGTTTGCATTTTTTTTTAACTATATCTGTAAGATGTGTATATAAAGACAGGGTGAAGAAAGTAAAAATATTGTAAGGCTGCAGTTTGTTCCAGTTAGGGATACAAGTTTGCCTTTAGGGATGAGCACATTTTTTTGCCTAATTCAGATTGAATATCGCCCTGTGTTTTGTTTTGCCAGGGAAAAACACATCAGAAATAATACCAATGTAATAACTCCAATGCATTTGAAAATAATCCCCCTTAATGTATTTGACAGGAGGGAAAACTGAGGGGAACAAATGTTTTCAGTAAAGCCAAACAATGCAGGTTCACTCATCACTAGTGACCTAAGCTTACGGGCAAACACAGCTGAGGTATCTTATTCTTAAATATTCTCTGGAGATATCACATTTGTATGTTTATTTTTACCTTAACTTGTGAGTGGTGTGTTTTAAACATAAGCTTTTCTTGTTCAGACTCACTGCTTGTGAGGCACACTACACAACTCACACCTCGCACATTCCTGTTTCTATGGTACCAATTAACACCTCCTAGCTCTTAAGTGAAGTCAGCTTTTCACTTTTGCCGTAGAATAATTTAAATAAATTGTTGTTCAGGCATTTAAAAAAAAATAAAAAAATCAAAAGCAAAACATAACTGTATTTTTGTTAAAAAATCACTAGCCCACTAGAATGACATTTATTATATTGTAAGCCTAGATATTTAATACTTTAAAATGAACCTATTGTTATTATTCTTACTAACACATATTTATAATGTGTCAACATATCACGTAGTGACATTCAACAGAGGGTTGAATACATTAAACATACAAATTACACGCAAATACGGTTCGATTCAGGGATCATTTTTCAAACTTTTTTTTTTTTTTGGGATAGGGTAAGGAAACAAAAGACAAAATGGTAAGGAGATACTATATAACATATTTATATATCACAATACTTTGCACATATGTGAGCTGTACTTCATATAATACACATAATGTACCCAAAGTGACACATCATTTCTTAGTACAGGTATGGGATCTGTTATCCGGAAAACCATTATCTAGAAAGTTCCGAATTACAGAAAGACCATCTCCCATAGACTCCATTCTATAGAAATAAGTCAAATTTTTAAATTGTTTTTTAAAATTGTTTGCAATAATAGAACAGTACCTTGTACTTGATCCAAACTAAGGTATAGTTATAAGTGATGGGCGAATAAATTCACCAGACCCGAATTTGTGGCGAATTTGCACGTTTCACCGCAAGCGAATCAATTTGCAAAATTTGCCAGCGAATAATCCGTCACCTCAAAATAAAATTGTTGTGCATCAAAATTGGTGCTCGTCAAAATTATTAAGACACCCATTGACTTTAATGTAGTTGGACCAAATAGTCGCATGTATAAAAATAGAAATTTGTGTCAAAATGGTCGCACATCAAAAATACAGCAAATTTTGCGGTAAATTCGCAAAATCTTTTGGCAATCGAAACGGCACAGATTCACCCATCACTAATAGTTAATCCTTACTAGAAGCAAAACCAGCCTATTGGGTTTATTTAAAGCTTACATGATATTCTAGTAGATTTAGGAGGTTGTTTATAAAAGTCCGATTTTATCTCAACATTTTCAGCTACAATCTCCGATGAAATCTCGCTTATTTATTATTACATTTTCCAGAAAATTTGCTTTGCAGGAAAAAAATCTGATTTTCACGATTTTTTTTAGATTTTTCACCCGAAAACTCTGATTACTTATGATTTTTTGCCTGAAAATTTTGGAGTATTGCACGAAACCCAGCGCACATCAAAAAATCATTGGGACTTCTCCCATTGATTTATATGCAACCTCGACAGGTCTGAGATGCTGGATTTTCTAAATTCAGACTTTTCCATTCTCTGGGCTTAATATATTCCGAAAAATTCGTGATTTTTAAAAGTCAGATTTTATACAAAAAAAATCACACATTTTTCGGGATTTTTGCATTCGGGATTTTTGCATTCGGAATTTAGTAAATAACCCCTTTAACGTATGAAAATCCGAATTATGGAAAGATCCATTATCCGGAAAACCTAAGGTCCTGAGCATTCTGGATAACAGGTCCCATACCTGTACTATCAATAAGCGTAAATCTGTGCCAATGGAAAGACTTAATAAAATCAATTTAAAGAATAGTATGTATGTATGTATATTTTTATTTATATAGCGATACTTAAAAAAGAAACACTGTACAGCAGAATAATAAATTAACAGAACAAATAGGGTCATTACAATAATGAATACGCATAAACACAAAGTACAATAATAAATACAAAGTACAGTTATAATAAAGATTAAGAGCTAAACCTCGAATTTGGACTTGGTAGCTTTTTGCCACCCTGGTAACCTGCAGTTCTATGTGAAACAATGTGGTTATTGTTTTCTGTAAGCTATTGGTTAAGGTTGTTCTTATGGGAAATATTGTTTGTATCTTGTTTGTTTATGGGAGTTTAGTTAAATATTTTGGAAGAACTTTCAAAGTTTTCTCCAGCCAGTTCAATTTACTTTTAATAATGACCAAAAATTTTATTTGTGTGCTATCATTTTGCCTTGAGAAACCTTCAAAAGCCATGTTTGTTTTTATAGGTTCCAATGGAAGCAGACTAAGTTAGTGTATGCAGCTGCATCGTACACCATGTCATCATGCGTGTCCAAAAGGGCTTCTTCTGAGAGGTCCATCCTACAAGATGATCATGAGACTACAATTCAACCTCACATAGTCTGTAACTTTTCAACCCTGAGCATTGACCTAGGCATGGAATCAGTTATAGTGGTAACAGAATATGATCCAACTATCACTGAGTCTGAGCAGAATGGGCAGTCCAGACATCAAGATGATGAATTCA
Source organism: Xenopus laevis (assembly GCF_017654675.1). Classification (NCBI taxonomy): domain Eukaryota; kingdom Metazoa; phylum Chordata; class Amphibia; order Anura; family Pipidae; genus Xenopus; species Xenopus laevis. The sequence continues at coordinate 176,299,707 of NC_054371.1, forward strand.
AGGAGTATAGTGGAGTGGAGCATGACCTGCATAGAATGAATGAAAGTGGAGGCAAGATTGATGAGCATAACGTGCTTCCAGTATCCCATAATGATTGTAAAGGCAAACTCAACATGACCAATAGAAAACTCTCCCTTCAAGAACGATCTCAGTCTACTCCTACTTCTAGTAATAGCCTAGGAATGAATGGACGATATATTTATCCTTCACTGCCCTACTCTCCAGTTACATCCCCACAGTCCTCTCCTCGTCTGCCACGAAGACCAACCGTAGAGTCTCACCGGGTTTCCATCACAGGTTGTCAGGTAAGAATAAAACATTTCTTCTTTTTAATTGCTAGTCTATGGAAATCTATTTTATTTTCAGTAGATGACCTTAAATTACCTTACCTATTAAACTATTATTAGTTATTTAGAAGTAATTGTCAGTCACAAACAATACATGAATAGTTACACTTTTGATAAGGAATTTTTTGATAAGGCATTTTATACTTGGGGGTGCCGAAAGTTAGGCACCCCCAAGTGACTACTTTTACTTCTTCTAGCGACCACCATGGAGTGATCCTCTTCCTGCTTCCCCGGGTCTTCTCGCACGAGCGAAAAGCCGAACTTTACCAAAAAAGCCAGATATTTTGCTCTATTGCGCATACGTCTGCCTGGGAAATTTGAAAACCATTGAAGCAGGAAGAGGATCTCTCCGTGGTGCTCACTAGAAAAAACCTGGGCTGGTGTGGTTTTCCGCTGATTGGAGCACTGGCCCAAGGTGTCGAGTAAGTAAAAATTGTCACTTGGGTGTGCCTAACTTTCGGCACCCCAATCGTAAAATGCTATTTCTTCTCCTAATTTATGGCTGTATTTTTGTATTGTGTTACACAGCTTTACATGCTTAAGGTAACACTTTTGGTACAGACAACTGAATAGTTACTGATAACAGGTGTACATTTAGGACTGAGATGGACTAAGTACTCACTAAAATCTGATAGGATAAAAGAAAACTTTGGATTGGATTAATAAACTAAAGAGATTAAAATATTTTAAAAGCTCACAGTGGCAAATGAATATGATTTCAGACTGGGTAGTTTTCTTGATCTCCATAGTACAGGTGCCAACCTAGTTTTATCCTGAAAATAGCAGAATAATATAAAGGTCAAAGATTATCATCTCACATTTGCTGCAGTGATGCATAATAGATTGGCGTATACATACATATTGCTTTAAAAAATACAACCAGTAGCTGATACAAGAGGTAAAGAAGGTCCGGTTTAAAAGAGCTTACAATCTAAGAGATCCACAGAAGCTAGTGCCTATTTATTATCAAACTATTGCTAAACATGGGAGAGGTAAGTTCTATAGTGAAGCCAGTATTGCTTTTTTTATTACTGCTATCTAGGAAAAGCTGTAAGCAGATCATAACACTAAGCTTCCTCTTGAACCTCTTGAAAGATTAGTCCGAAAAATTATACAAATCTTCGTTTCATACTGCCAGCCAGCTTTACTTTTGTGTGGATAGGGGTATGACAATAATCTGCAGGCTTGTAAAGTTTTATATCAAAATAAAGAATATTTATTGCTGTGCTCAATTAACAAGATACAGCATATATGATAATACAATTAGATTTAATAAAGGGAACCAGCACAAGATGTTAAACACTGTCCCTCAATCCTATTCCCCTTATACTACTCTCTAAAATCTATATTTGTATATATTCACAATTGCCTGGGAAAATCACTCCTCCAGGTGACACAGCGGGGTGGAGCCAGTGGAGGACTCCATTATAATTAGCTAATTCAAATTTTTTAAAATATTTTCCTTTTTCTCCTTTTCTTCCTTTGTAATAATAAAACACCCTTTACCAATAAAACACCTTGTAATAATAAAAAGGACTTTGTACTTTAGATAAGATATAATTAATTCTTATTGGAAGGAAACCCAGCCTATTGAGTTTATTTAATGTTTAAATGATTATCTTAATAGACCCAGGGGTGGTTCGCCAATGAGGCAAGTTGAGGCTGTCGCCTCAGGCGGCAGTGCCCCACTAGGTACCAGGGGCAGCAAAAACGCTGCTCCTTGTACTTTAAGAGTGAATTTCCGGGGAAGGGGGGGCAGCAGCAACTGCTGCTGCCTCAGGCGGCGGAGGGGCCAGGATCGCCCCTGAATAGACCCAAAGTATGGTTAACCAGATTCCAGAAAGTACCCTTATTCAGCAAACCCCAGATCCTGAGCATTCTGGATTACTGGTCCCATAACTGTACTGTTCTGTTTTGCTTTGTTTTTTTTAAACTACTTAATTGTACTTCATTTTTAGGATTGTGTCCAACTGAACCAATACCAGTTAAAAGATGAAATTGGGAAGGTGAGTCTACTTGTTTTTTAGCATTTAACCTCTATAGTATCAGAAGGCCAAAAGGTTTTATATTGTCATAATAGGTTGGTTTAAAACACGGTGCTGTTTATGAGGTTGGTCACAATTATCTGGTTCATGGGCATTTGCCTATCAATTGTGTATCTGTGAACAAAATAGCAGAGTTATAACAGAAAAGCAGAATAAAATGACTGAGGATCTGGGAAAAAATAAATAGATAGATAAAATGATTTTTGATATGACCTTTTTTCTTCACCTCTGTCCCTTAATATCTACATATTATCTACAAACATCATTGAGCAATTATGTACCTCCACTATCCTCCAGTATATTAGATTTCAATGAATTGTCTATAAGTCACCCACCATAGATCCCTTCACATACATTGCCAGAATCCCAATATGCCAAGATCCATGCTATTAACAATATGTCCCTGCAATCCTTGCAGTTTAAATCCCACTTCTCTGTATTAACTCTGCACACTTCTCTTACAGTATTTCTGTAGTTGTTTTTCATTGTAATCATTGTTCCCTCTAAACTGTGTGCATGTGCACAAATCTTAATCCAACACACACAACAAATCTTGGTGTGCTCGAGAACATAATTTTTGTATTTGTTCTGTCCCACCAACTTGTCTGTGCACACAGCTTGTTAGTTTTTTACTGATCTGGCAAATAATTCTGTTTCTGCCGTTTTACTGTAATTCAGATGAGACAATGATACTGCCATTACTTTCCTTCAGTAATCAGACCATAGGAATGATGATTATGGGTTCCATAGAACATATATTCACTTACCCAGCAGGATAAAGATTCCTATTGGTGTATGAATAATCTCTGTCTCCTTTCTTAGGGCTCCTATGGGGTGGTAAAACTGGCCTATAATGAAGATGATAACATGTACTATGTAAGTAAGGGATGTGTTCTTTTGATTACAAACAGAAAAGAACAGCAGATGAATGACTTCAAAACATCTTATTCTCTCTTCCCTTTTTCTTTTTTTTTTTGCTTAGCATGTGATAAAGTGAAACTGCTGCACAGATATATTTGTTATCGCTTTCAGTTATTTCTAAGTTGATGATAGCTAGACGTGTTCACAAGTGGTTAATAATGTGTGTCTCAACAAAACAATCATCTTAAATTTGTCACTGACTTTCCATTTTCCAAAATAATATTTTGTTTCAATCCAGATTAAAATCTGTTGGAATTGGTTTAGCCCCATTAGTTCTCCTACTAACAGAATGTGTTTCCTTAGTATACTGCACTCTCCCTCTCTCTCTCTCTCTCTCTCTCTCTCTCTCTCTCTCTCTCTCTCTCTCTCTCTCTCTCTCTCTCTCTCTCACATATATATTATATATATATAATATATATATTCACTGTATTGTGTAATTCTTATTCCTGTCTATTTTATTATATCTCAGGCAATGAAGGTTCTTTCAAAGAAAAAGCTTATGAGACAAGCAGGATTTCCACGTGAGTAACTAACTGGTTGGGTGGTTCACAAGGCGGGAGGGGAGGTGTGGCAAACATATGGCTTTCAGTTCATAGGCATGGTGTGAGCCACATGATGGTTTTCTCTTGATGAGCAGGATTATTAAATGCAGTGAAATCACACTGGTGGCTTGCTCCATGAGTAATCTTTGCTTTAAAGGGAAAAAACAAGGCAGTGAGTGCAGGGTTTCTCCATGCCTTGCAGACTTAGGTCAGCTAAATGCTATGGGGCATTCCAGATGATGCAAAAGTGCTGTCCCTCCAACCAAGACCCTCTGTATGCAGCACTGCTGAATGTAGACAACACTACATACAAAGTGAGGTGCAAGTTTTCCTTCATTCTAAAAGCTGAAAGATCAATTTATGGCGCAATGTTGGGTACAAGATGTAAAATGCAAAAAAAAAAAAAAAAAAAAGAGACTTTGCCTGAGGTTTATTAAAGGAAAACTATACCCCCAAAATGAATACTTAAGCAACAGATAGTTTATATCAAATTGAATGACATATTAAATAATCTTACCAAACTGGAATATATATTTACATAAATATTGCCCTTTTACATCTCTTGCCTTGAACCACCATTTCATGACTCTATCTGTGCTGTCTCAGAGATCACCTGACCAGAAATACTACAACACTAACTGTAACAGGAAGAAGTGAGGAAGCAAAAGGCAGAACTCTGTCTGTTAATTGGCTCATGTGACCTTACATGTGGTTTGTATGTGTACACAGTGAATCCTACGATCTCAGGGGGCGGCCCTTATTTTTTAAAATGGCAATTTTCTATTTATGATTACCCAATGGCACATACTACTAAAAAAGTATATTATTATGATAATGGTTCATTTACATGAAGCAGGGTTTTACACATGGGCTGTTTTACTCAGTATCTTTTAATAGAGACCTACATTGTTTGGGGGGTATAGTTTTCCTTTAAAGGACTCTTTGTTGTCATTTTGCCATTGATATTCTCTTTTCTTACACCAAAACATATAAAGATGCTCAAGAGAAATGCCCAGCAAAACCCACTGCTTGTGCATTACAAATAAACATAGGATTTATTACTGGCATATACTCTATATATATATATATATATATATATTTATATATATATATATATATATATATATATATATATTCATATTTCACCAATTTATTTCTAGATTGCTCCCGTAGTAAATGTAAATGTAAATCTCGAACTGGCTTTATTTTTCTTAGTATTGACCAGACTCCTTTCTACACAGGCCGCCCCCCTCCCAGAGGTGCCAAAACAGCTACTGAAGGTGGTATTCAGGCCATGGGGCCCATTGAAAGAGTCTACCAGGAAATTGCTATTCTCAGGAAGCTGGATCATCAAAATGTAGTCAAGCTGATTGAGGTGATGGCAGGCCAAGTAATTTACGGATCTCTATAGAGAGAGCGCGCTATGCATATGCGTTTTTGTATCAAAGGTTCAAAGAAGCTCTCAGGAAGCTTCAGATAGAATACATACCTATATAATGGTGCAGGGTTCTTCAGAAACCAGTTGTAAACTTACAGGGTGCAGAAAATAACCACAAGTTATACAACTGATACGCTGCTGCTCCCAGGAGCAAGCCTGATGTCCTGATGTTACATCTCTCCTTCCAAACTGTGGATTACATTATCCATGAAAGGGAATCTTACCTTATTAATACATATTCTCTGGGGCTGCTTACGGCAGTTAGTCTGTACGTTTCCATGGTAATATGGTAGCTGCAGGATAGGTATGCTCAGTCTGAATTGTCTTCAGTCTTTAAATAAAACCAAAGCCCCATGTTCCCAACCCTGCATTAATATCGAGGTCACAGAAAGCTCAAGCCAACTCCTTGTGATGTTGCAAAGAGAAAATTCATTAGTTTCCATTCATTTCCAGGTTCCTATTAAAGCAAAAGCGTTCTGTGGATTTATAGCTTCTATACTTATATGTAAACCACATGTTTTGGCTTGTAAATGTGTCTCACAGGTCCTGTTATCATTATTAAATAATTATTTGTACTTTTATATAGAAGATCTTTTATATATTGTATAAATGCAGTTAGATGTGCTGCACTATTTGCAATGTGACTTAAAGGCAAACTAAAGGATTGAGCTATCATTCTTTGTATCGTGCACTTGTGCCATTTATGCTGAAGTGTGAATGCATGCTTTGTGGTGTAACAGACTTGCTGGCAGCTGTCTCGGAATAACAAGATCCTACATTTTTACATCCTACATGCATAATTTCATTGCTTAATATGTGTCAAATATTTGAAATCAACCTCTGAGTCTGACAAATAAGCCTATTCACTTATCAGGTTTGAGTGCTTTGCAGATATTGTTGCATTCATAGCCCTAATCACTGCCTTGAAAATACCACAGTTCTGGCTTTTCATCCAGTCTCTGATTTGGTAGGATCATTAACCCAAATTTTGCTATATTAAGTTCATTAACCCAAATTGTGCTATATCTCTTCTGTTTTTTTCTGAACTAAATTGATAAAATATAATTTAGGCCAACTGCAAACTTCCATGTTAATTCTGTTCCTATATCAGACTGAAACCTACTGGTAGTTGTAAAAAAAGACTTTTCACACAATGTTGTGCAGATGTTTGGATCCAGCAGCGTAAGTAAAAGTTATTGAGCCCCACAGTAAAATCACTTTAGGGCCCTCTTAACAGACATATTTTAATAAACAGAAACTAGTCATCAGTCAGCCCCTAGGTCGGAATCCCTTGTTGCCGCACTTTGCACCTCCCCCCTTCATATGTGTGTGCATGCATGCTGAAGTCTTCTCATTGGGTCCAGAGCACAGGGATTGGCGTGTGGGAGATTTCAAGATCTAGCAAATATCCTGCACGTCCACAGTGCTTCCAAACCCATTTGGATGTGGCTGGGTGCTATGCCACCCTTAAAATTCTGCTGCCATAGAGAGATCAGATTTTGTTGGACCCTACAAATCTCATGGTGTTGCACACATGTTGTAACAAACATGTTTGGTCAGGGTTGGACTGGGCCAGCTGGACACCGGGGAAAACCCTGGTGGGCCGCCGGCCCAGACCTGCTCCCTCGGCAGACCAGCTGTTTTTCGTGCATACGCGCGACACTTTGTTTTTTTTGTGCATGCTCGCGCCGTTTAGAGTTGGGAGAAGGGCCCTGGGGACTGCAAGGAGGGGCCTTCGTTTTGCAGCCCCGGTGGCCCCCCAAGGCTCCAGTGTGACCCTGTTTTTGGTTGAAGAAACTGTGTTATAATGTCTTACTGTCAATTGCAGCACTTGTGTTTGCCTCTACATATAACAAGGCATAATCTATTTAATCAAACTTACCTCCTCATTGTCTCGAGAGAGATACTTGGACTTGAGTGTTTTTTCAGTCTATGATTAATCCCTAAGCATTTTCCTTTTTGTACAGTGGCATTTACATTTCCTATGTACAAGAGATGTCAGCCAGTGCGTTAATCAGAGAAGGATGAGTGAAAAAAATCAGATAAGTGTAGACCTGCTGTTTCAACACACACCATCCATCATGTGATAAGCATTCGATTTATAGAAATCAGAAACAGACCAGGAACCGGCAGTACTTAGTCTGCAATCACCCTTTATTGGTGTATTCTCACTCACAACATGTTTTGGGAGCTAGTCCCTTTTTCAAGCCAGTGCTCATGTTTTTTAAATGATGTAAGATAAGTCAATGTCTCACAGTAACCCTTTAATAAATAGGCTGCCCGCTTGGCAGTTTGTATGGAAAAACCTGAGCATGGAAATATAAAATAAGATCTGCGTGCCCACTATTAAATTATCCCGAATGGTTTCTGTGCACCAGCAGTGCTCATAACATATATCACTGCTGATGTATGGTCAATGCCAAGACTGCTTTTAAATAACTCAGAGATATTTTTCCAGTAGCAAGTGGTTCCACAGTCTGCCAAGACACTTGCCAGATCTACATTCTCTGTTCCTTTATTAAGCTTTCAATGATTTGCTTTGTGTTTTAACAGATGAATCCAAGTGACTTCTTTCCATGTTTAGAGCAGAACCCTTTATGGTGATTGTTCCTCACATTATATTTATTGTACAGACAACAGTAGTTTATTCTTGTGTCTGAAAATACTGTGGAGAGGTCAGGAGTCAACAAAGCTATTGTTAGACATGTTCAAATGTTTGTTGAATATCCAGAAGGCCACAGACATTGTCTGGTTTAGCTTTTTATTTAGCACAACTGTAGCGCTTACCTGTTTCTTTCTGTGTCCGTAGGTGCTGGATGACCCTAGCGAGGACCATCTGTACATGGGTATGTTGATCTTTTTTTTTTTAATTGTCCATGTAATTACCCAGCTGGCTGTCGTCGGGTACTTAGAATTGCTTTTAAAGAGCAGATGAAACTGAAACATGTTCCCCCCGGTAAGAGATTTGTATCTACCAAGTCTCACATTTCCTATCTCGCCATTTTCAACTCCCATATATTGTATCTTTTTTTTTTTTTTTAAACAAAAACACTTATGTGACCAGTTTGGCCCCTTATTTTTATGAAAGTCACACTATGGAAATAAAGGCATATTCTATATATGAGGCTCATTTATCAACATTGGGCAAATTTACCCATAGTAACCCAGCAGTTATTGGCTTTTTTCAGCCTGCTGCAGGATGAACAATGAATGCAATAATTTGGTTGTTTACCAACGGTTACTGCTCAAAGGCAAATTTATAACTGTGAAGTTGCTGGTATGCACCTTGCCAGCCACCCAGAGTTGTATTTCAGAACCAGCTGAGCTAAACAATATGTGGCCGTTCTGATCTATAACTCCCAGCATCCTTGCCCGTCACAGAGTTCTGGTTGCTGTGTAGTCCAACATCTTTCTGGGGGTAACAGGTTGCAGTTCCAGGTATAAACTTGAGCTGAGCATTTTAAGCTGTATAGTGTTCACCCAAGAGAATTTACTGAGATTTCTGTTCTTATTTTTCAGTGTTTGAGCTGGTGAAGCGTGGGTAAGTTTCAGTAACAAAAAGAACAATTACAGAACGGTTGGCTATTTCTCCCACATCTACATGTAGTGAACTGCCAAGATAATTCTTTGAGACTAGCAATAAATGGAGAGGAAATTTTACAGCAATTGGATTTGCTGGATAATAACATTTACCTTCCTGTTCCTTCTTTCAAAGCAGAAATCACATTGCTGCACCACAGGAGTGTACCTTGTCCCTTGTTCCCACTGCAATGTGCTGCCACGGGGCTTCTAACTAAATAAAGAGATTATACACTATATATGTACATTAAGCATTTCTAAAGCTTAAAAAAACACATATTGCTTAAAAGTGGTAAATGGTTTAGCAGTAAAGGAATGTTTTTTGCACACTGTATGTGATCCCTCATTACTTTACTTTCCACTTAAAGGAAAAGTTCAGGGTAAAAATAAAAACTGGGTAAATAGATAGGCTGTGCAAATTAATAAATGTTTCTGATATAGTTAGTTAGCCAAAAACGTAATGTATAGCGCTGTGCAGCTCTTTTGATTTCCACTGATTCCACTGACCAGCCAGTAACCAATCAGTAACTTGAGGGGGGGGGGGCTTTTGAATCTGAGCTGAATGCTGAGGATCAATTGCAAACTCACTGAACAGTTATGTCCCATGTGGCCCCCTTCAAGTCGCTGACTAACTCAGAGTTAGAGAGCTGAAAAGCAGGAAGATGGATTCTGGCTATTATGTTACACATCCAGTCACTCCAGCCTTTATTTATACATTACATTTTTGGCTAACTAACTATATTAGAATCATGTTTTATTTTGCACAGCCTATCTATCTATTTACCCAGTTTTTATTTTTACACTGAACTGTTCCTTTAAGGCAAATAAAATAGAAGACAATAACTATTTATATACTTATTTATATTGTTATTGTTATTTTCTCTTTAAGAATAAAACATTGACCAATATATCATATTAATTCTAACTTTCTCATGTTTCTTGTCGTATAGCTACCCTTTTTTTCACAAGGACATCTGAGCTCTACCCACACACTGCAAAATAATGCCGTATTTATTATACAGTATTCTCTTTAGATGTGATGGGGTTATGCAGTTTATTCATAAATATCTACAGGATATACCAAATTCTATCATGATAACCCTTTACACATACAGGGTGAATAGAAATCACTGTTGCATGTGCATAGGAAACTCTAATTGTTTATACATGTTGAGACAAGATCAGTGCCTGTTTACTTAATAATGCACAGTGGCTCCATATAGGGCCTTCCATGTCCATATTGATGGCAGGTGTGTGTCAAGGACAGTGCACCCAAGTAGAAGCTAATGTGTGCCCACAGAGCCAGTAGCTGCCCGCCGTGCTCCATCTGTACTTTGATAGATTAAGTGGTTTCTCCATCTGTACTTTGACAGATTAAGCGTATTCTGTATGTTATTCAGCTGTTTGAGGCTAAATATATTATCTGAGCCAAAAAATGTGACATGCAGCAATTTATTTTAAACTATGAAATGTGTTTTTCCTTAGGTATAAATATTAGCCTCATACCTGTATTATGTTTTAGTAATGTTTTAATGTAACAACAAAGTGATATGGAGAAAATAATATAATAGGGATGCACCAAATCCACAAAATTGGGATTTGTCTGAATCGAAAATTTTTCATCAAGGATTTGGCCAAATCCCAAACCGAATTAAAACTATAATAATTTTAAGAATTCAGATTTGGTTCGGCATATTGGGATTCACCTATGAATAAGATAGATTTGATTAAACCCATCCAAAGGGTTCAATGTATTGTGAACAAGACCTGCTCTAGTGAAAACATGCACAGACACAGGCCAATGACATCTCCACTGATTACAATATTTTGCTTGTTTCAGACCAGTGATGGACATTCCAACAACCAAACCATTAACTGAAGACCAAGCTCGCTTCTACTTCCAGGATCTGATTAAAGGAATAGAATATTGTGGGTCTTTATCCTGCTAAAACACCCACGAGTTTGATTTAATTAAAATGGAAAGGCTAGAAAATTCTTAGTATTTAGATACATTTAAACAGTAATAATAAGTTCTTCAATAGCAACATGGCTTCATATGTATGGTCTTTTCTGTGCAAAATGTCTTCTAGAGCTAAACTATTGTTACTTGCATGGACTGGCACAAAATTCAATTCCATTTATGTACAATTCAAGCAAGATTAGACACTTCACTGATGATTATTGTGTCTTTTGTTCGAGGGGCACAGTAACAATATATACAGTTTTGCTGGTAGGAGCAGCACACTCTAGACAAGTAAAAATTGTTTATTTACATACCATTTGTGTCCAACGTTTCAGTCCTCATTAGGACCCTTATCGAGATCCTCAATCAAAATATAAAATTGTGTCCAAAGAGTGTGCAAAATGTGGTGCCTGCTACTTTGAGATCAAAAGTCAATACGTGAGTCTGCCATAGTCCATTGGTCAATATATGGCAAGCAGGATAAAGATCGCCATCCAGATTTAAACACTTTTAAAGCCTTTATTGCGGAAAGGGCTATTAACCCAGATAACTGCATGTGTTTATGGACACATTTGATTATGCTGGAATTCTGAAAAATAACACTGCATTGCGAGTAAAAAATAAAACATGCTTTGTGTAATTTTGCACAACTTTGCACCTTGCATTTTGTACTCCATAAATGAGCCCTATAGTGTATCAAATGCAAATGTACAAACTATTAATGGCTCTTCTGATGCTGGTAAACTACTATTCCCATTATTCCGCTGTTCATGGAGTAGCAACATTGAAGGATCATAGATTGTGCATCCTCCTTAAAAAAGCAATAAGCATGCCATTCTGTAAATAATGTTATTAGAAGAAGATAATCTCAACTTCTGAATATTTCTCAGCAGTTAATCGAGACATGTGTTAACCCCACAGTGCATTATCAGAAGATTATACACCGTGACATCAAGCCGTCTAACCTCTTGCTGGGAGATGATGGGCACATTAAGATCGCCGACTTTGGTGTCAGTAATACATTCGAAGGGAATGATGCCTTTCTGTCCAACACAGTGGGGACACCTGCATTCATGGCTCCTGAAACCCTGTCTGAGACCCGCAAAATATTCTCAGGAAAGGTAATGACCCCTGCCTGGTTATTTTTCCTTAATAAGAAATGTCAATCTACTGTATTGTCAAGCAATTTTATTAGTTTACTAAGCAAGCTTTTTAAAATGAGGGCTCACTGGGTTACTTGCTTGCTGTTTTGATAACCTGTGGTTAATCACTGAAGCTTCATTGCTAAGATACAGCTTGCTGTTAACACAACTGTTACAGATATAGATGTAAAGAAAGACACTATGGCTTAACAAATGGTGTTTGCATGCTGCCCTCTTTCTGCAGTGAAGGCATGAAATATATGTACTGATCTGTGAGGGTTCTGATTATTTCAGATACAAGCATCTAGCCATTAATGTTTCTTTCATAAAGGTTTATCACTATATAAAAGAGATATGTTTATTCACTCTGAAAATTAATGTGCCCCCACCCAAACTTATGCAATAACCTACAGACTGAGTAAATTTTAATGGTGCATCTGGCGCACAGTTTGGAAAAGGGTGTGGCTATGAATGCCAAAACTCCAGTGGAACCATCCTCATCTCTCCCTGTATTCTACATGCAAGGCTTCAACCAGGTTCAATAGAAGCCCATACAACTTAATACATTGGACTTTTATTTAACATAATGGAGAACAAGTACAGGTATGGGATCCATTATCCAGAAATCCGTTATCTGGAAAGCTCAGATGGAAAGGCCATCTCCCATAGACTCCATTTTAATCAAACAATGACAATTAAACAATTAAAAATAATTTCTTATTTCTCTGTTATAATAAAATAGTATCTTGTATGATCCAAACTAAGACATAATTAATCCTTTTTGGAAGCAAAATCAGCCTATTGGGTTTATTTAATGTTTACATGATTTTTTTAGTAGACTTAAGGTATGAAGATCCAAACTACAGAAATATCTGTTATCCGGAAAACCCCGGAAAACCCCAGGTCCCGAGCATTCCGGATAACAGGTCCCATATCTGTACCTTGTTTTCCATTCTCCATTGATCTACTTCTCTCTGACAGTCACTCAGTAGATCTCTTTCCAGGCTGTCCCAAGGAGCATGGGCTCTTTACCCTATTCTCTACTTTCAGAGACAGCTTTCACTACAGCAGTATTTCTTAACCTTTTCTCAGGGGAGCCAAGTTAAGTCAGTGAATCCTCTTTTAGACCCATATCTCACTAATTAGGATCAGTGATGCACCTTATTATAATAAATACTTTCTGTAGGTAGAAACATATAATTATTATTAGGGATGCACCGAATCCACTATTTTGGATTCGACCGAACCCCCGAATCCTTCATGAAAGATTCTGCTGAATACCGAACCGAATCTGAATCCTAATTTGCATAAGCAAATTAGGGGTGGGAAGGCGAAAACATTTTTTACTTCCTTGTTTTGTGACAAAAAGTCACGCAATTTTCCCTCCCGACCCTAATTTGCATATGCAAATTAGGATTTGGATTAGGTTCGGCCTGGCAGAAGAATTCAGCCGAATCCGAACTCCTGGAACAAATGTTTTCCTAGAATCTGGGTCGAACTATGGTTTGGTTTCAAGGACCTAGTTTCCAGTATTTTCTTACTATTACCCTCCAATCAGTTTTTTTTGTAAGCCTCTTTTCTCAGCATTACACAGCTTCCTTACTGTGCCCACAAGGATTTTTTCCAGTGTCCTATGTACCAATTGACCCTGCCTCATATACATTATTTCCACTGATGGCACAGAAACATGGCTACCATAGCTTTCAGTCATTGCTCTGCGTATGGTGGTTATCATTTTGAAGGCATAAGCCTTTAAAAACAAAGCAAATAGATTTTCTGTGTATTAGTTATGTACCATCAGCTCAGCCAACTGCTACCTAAGTGTTAAATATGTGCAGAGAGTTTATATGTAGGCAGCGAGTAGGGACGTTACCATGGATACCAGATTCTCTCATATCAGCCCTGTGTGTGACAGATGTACAGTTCCACACCGCAGACTCATTAACATCGTCTTTTTTTTTTTCTTTTTAGGCACTGGATGTTTGGGCAATGGGTGTGACTCTACACTGTTTTGTGTTTGGTCAGGTAATTTACACTCTGCCGAATCCATACATGCACAATACATTGCTTACAAATGAACACTGTTATGTATCTCTTGAATATTATGATACCTCTATAAACATATGTTTGAAATGTACACAGAACATTTAAATATTTAGGTCGGAAATATATGTCCTGTGCCGGACTGAGCATTACACTGCATGCATCACTTGGCTGGTGCAGGTCTCATGTTTATACCTTGCCTGGCATTCCAGCCATAACGTTAACTAATATTGTGTAAAAATCAAGAATGTGCCAGTGCATTATACTCTTTTAAATATAGAAGGATTGTGCAAGTAGGGATGCACCGAATCCGCTATTTGGGATTCGGCCGATTACCGAAGCAAATTTGACACCTAATTTGCACATGCATATTAAGGGCAGGAAAGGAAAAAGTGGGAAAAAAAATTCTACTTCCTTCTGTTATGAAAAGTCATATGATTTACCTTCCTGCATATGCAAATTAGGATTCGGTTCGGCAAAGCAAAAGTATTCGGTCGAATCCCGAACTGAATCCTGGATTCGATGCATCCCTATAAAAAAGTAGCGTTTGCAAATGTTTGCAAAAACTATACTAGTCCCACCCATCTGTTCAACTTCCACTCATTCTTCTAACTGCCTTTCCCAGGCCATGTAGAGGCGCCAGCAGCACTCAGCACACTGCAGCTATCCTAACCTGAAAGGGAACTGAAGCTTGTCTTTGCTTGTGATTGGCTGTTCCCCTCCTGCTGTGCTTCTGGCATAGACTGTTAGGACACACCCACCCCTCATTTGAAACACAGACAGGGACCATAGCAAATCTATAGGGAGCTCCAACAAAGGGGCAATTTTAAAAAGGGAAATCATTTTTGGCCAAAAGTAAAACCAGTACCATATATTATTTATTATTGCCTTCAAGAGGGTTTTTTTGTTATGTGTCTCCTTTACGTATGCCTTGCCATATATGCCAGCCACTGACTACAATTTAGTGGGTGGCTATTTCAAGGTATAATAAGGGTGAAGTTGAGCCTTGCAGACCCTGTTATCAGGTGGCAAGGGCCATTCCATTTAAATAGTACTTTTGTTCTCAGTATTAACAGGTTATCACAGTACAGTGCTTTGCCCTCAAGGAGCGCTATACAAATAAAAATATACGTACATACATACATAAAACTAGTCGGGTTTAGTACACAGTAACTGACAAATCCCAACATGCCCCTACTCTACTCTGACATGAGATACCATGTATTTAAAGGAACATTAACAACAAAAAATGAAAATATAATGTACTGTCCTTCTGCACTGGTAAATCTAGTGTGCTTGCTTCATAATGACTACTATAGTTTATATAAACAAGCTGATGTGGGGGCAGCCTTTCAAAACCATTCAAAGCTGAAAAAGGAGAAAAGGCACAGGATACACAGCAGATAACAGATTAAGCTCTGTAGTATACAATGGGATTCTTCCGAACTCATCTGTTATCTACTGTGCATCCTGTGCTTGAATGGCTGCCCTTATGGCTACACAGCAGCTTGTTTATATAAACTATAGTAGTATTTTTGAAGCAAACACAGCAGTTTTACCAGTGCAGAGCAACAGTGCATCATATTGTCATTCTTTTAAAACACTTTCATTTTTTGGTGTTACTGTTACTTTAATCATCATCTCTCTACTGTACAAAGAGAATCAAGGGGGTAATTGTTTCTATAAATACCTATAATATTTCTATAAATACATATTTCTAAGTAACTCTATCTTCCTTGTAAATGACAGCGGCTTTTGTCTCATTTGTATTTTTTTTTTTTTAGTGCCCATTTATGGATGAAAGCATTCTAACCCTACACAGCAAAATAAAGAATCAGCCACTGGAGTTTCCTGACCAGTAAGTCTGTTTTGCAGATTGAGATTTTGCATTAAATCATACTTTTGTGTAAAACCAGATATTTATTGTTCGTTTACATACTGGCGGTTTTTATACCAGAACTGAATGATCAGATCTCATCTGTTTTATTGGCAGGCATGACATCTCAGAAGATCTAAAAGACCTAATGTTGCACATGCTTGACAAGAATCCAGAATCTAGGATTTCTGTCCCTGAATTAAAGGTAAAACCAGTTTCAGTTTATCAGTTATATAATTCTTTGTACCTGAATATTAAAGGGCATCAGAAGAAGAAAAAACATTGTCCTTCTGATTCAAGGGTTACCCAGCTCTGAATGGCCCTTATTTGCTTTTCTCTTTATTCAAATATGTGAATGATTAAGTGGGTTATTTATTAAGTAAAGACTGGACTAGGTTATTTACAAATTCAGACTGCATGCAACTTCAGTGTAAGAGCAATAGAAGAATGAAGCTCAATGCCTCTCTCTTTTTATTGTTTCAAATAATTTTTTTTAATAGAAGGCACCTTTAAAAAAGTTTTGCAGGGATTTATTCAAAACAGTGCTGCCCTGAAGGATGCATTATTTATGTTTCCATCAGGGCCCTGGAGTTTGCAGTGGGGGGGGGCCAGGGGCCCACACACACCCGCCCAGGGCCCCTGGCCCCCCCACTGCAAACTCCAGGGCCCCCTGAATCAGACGCAACCATCCTCCATCCCACCCCCTAACAGCACATAACTGCAAACCTTGGACGGGGAGAGGTCAGGGAGTGCAGAACTTCAGGCAGGCAGTGAGGAACGGGTCTGTGCCGATAGCCCAGTCTGACCCTGGTTTCCATTGTTTAAAAGAATTATCAGGCCATTAGTTTAGGCAAGGCATGTCAACCTCATTTGAGACTGATAACTGAATTAAGCACAGTGAGTGCTACAATGGCTTAGAGAAGCATTTGATCTGAAGAACGGGATGGTTTACCACTTTGATTTAACTTGCTATCCAGATTATTAAAGAAAATGTGCAAAACTTTAGTGATTTGAAAATGTATTTGGTTCATCATAATGCGCCTTATGCATAGAGAAAACACAGAAAACAAGCATAGACAAGCAGTTGCACTTGCATGTAATTCATTAGAGCAAGCTGAAGGAGCGCATTGGTTTTTGCTGCAAGTTGCAAAGTATGGGGCAAATTCACTAAGCGCCGAACGCTAGCGTTAATTCGCTAGCGTTTGGCATTTTCGTTACTGCGCAAATTCACTAACGAACGCTGGCGTAGTTTCACTAGTGTTACTTCGCACCCTTACGCCTGGCGAAGTTTCGCTAGCGACGTAACTACGCAAATTCACTAGTGTACTGAACGCTACCTTTTACGCTAGACTTCCTTCGCCACCTCAGACCAGGCGAAGCGCAATAGAGTAGATAGGGATTGCTTCAAAAAAGTCAAAATTTTTTATAAGTCCCAAAAAACGCTGGCGTGTTTTCTACATTATGGGTGATAGGCTGAAAAAGATCGAAAAAATTTTTTGGGGCTCCCCTCCTTCCCCCCTACATTTCCTGACTCATGGCAACTTACCTAGACAGTGGGCACATGTGTAGGGCAAAATAAAATTTTTATTTGATGTTTTGAAGGTTTTCTAGCCATTTGTAGTGCTGATACGTATTCCTCCATTGAAATTTGAATTTGGCGCCGTATGCAAATTGCGAATCAACGCTAGCGCAACTTCGCAATCTTACGCTACCCCTGTGCGCAACTTTGGATTTTAGTTAATTTGCAGAGCGCTGGCGAAACTACGCCTGGCGAAGCGCGGCGAAGTTGCGCCTGGCGAAACTACGAATGTTAGTGAATTTGCCCCATATATTTGTGTATATAAAGTCTGAATAGTGTCAAATCATGCTCAATTTTATGGCTATGTTAGTGTATTGCTTTTCATTCTACAACTCTACAGTTTGAAATTTCTATGGTTGTATTGTTGCCAATATCTAGGTTACAATAAGAATGAGGGATACATTTGGGAGTCAAAATGGAAATCAAAGATGAGCAAATCATATAGTATAGTGTAGTCTTGCATACTGGAAAAATGCAGATTTGGAAGGCAGTAATATAAAAAAAGATCAGTTGAAAAGTTGCAGAGAATGGGCTGAGATGTAACATACTAAATGTTCATTTAAAGGTTGTTTAACAGTCAGTATTTCACAAAAAGTTATTACTAAAATCTGTTAGTGGCAGTTTCATTATCAGATTGCAGTTTCCTTATGGGCTGGATGCTTTATCAACAGGATCTATGTCATTTAAAAGTACCGTACAAACTGTTTTTTGTAGAATAGATAATTTGTGTTTAGTTCCTCTTTGGTGCCGAGCTGTAAATATTTGCATATATTGCAGTCAAATGAAACAGAGACAATTTCTGCATGGGGAAAAAATATTATAATAAAGGTAAATTTTACTTTTGAACATTGCATGTCTCTTTAAAAATATATTGCATACAATAGCCCATATGTAAAACACTGCTTCATATAAATAAACCGTTTTCTGGAAAAGCAGTATGTGTCATGGGGTATAGTTCCCCATTTTTACTTTCTTTAATAAAAAAAGGGATCTATCTCCAATATACTTTAATAAACCTGACTGTATGCAGTGAAATTGTTGCGCTGACTGCTGAGGATAGGAAACTTCAGACGGTCCCAAACTGCTCTGCAGGAAAACGATCAGCAGAGGGGAGCCCCCCCACCTTTCTTTCCTGACCTCGAGCAGCTTTGTTTGTTTACCTATAAAGCAGCCGGCGAGCGACCGTGTAGGGATTTGTATCTACAGACCCAGTGCAGTCTGTAGATTCTGATTTTTAATCAGCCTTGCTGTATCAGCTTCTATGGCAGATATTACTTGACTTGTGCTGTTTTGATAATGATGATCCCTAAGCTTAACCTCTCCAACTGAAGCCCAGACCACACTGAGCATGTGCGTAGTCTTGGTCTTGCAAAGATTTTTAACAAAGATGATGACACCCTGGTGTCAACTTTGAAAACATAAATCATTTGTTTAATTAGACTTCTGGTGCAGTATGTTCATGTTTATGTTTAGTATAGAAAATACAGCATTTCTAGCATTATTCTATTTTAGACTTTAGTTCCTCTTTAAGTGCTATGGGCCATTCTTGACTTATATGATTCTCTGTACTCACACATAAACCAAGGACACACATACCAACAAATGACTTGAGCCTTACTTGGGTCAGTGCTGATGCCATGATTGTGGTTCCTATATCTCACTACCATCAGGTTGATGTGCACAAATGAAAAAAATTCTGTAGGAACAAAAAGGCTCAGCCCCACAATATCATTCTTTGCCAATGTGCATTTATTATGCCGTTTCACACAACAAGTTTCTGGGAAAACCCCCTCTATCAAGTGGGACACAGCTTGTGATATTCATCTTGCCCTGTTCATGCTGGGATTGACAGTTTTTCACAGTATAAAAAGCTATATACATGTCTGTGGTTGATCTTCCTTGGGAAAGCTTGTTTTGCATGTTATGGCTGATAACTTTGCCCCCTTGCTGTATATTCTGTTCCTTGAAGCTTCACCCGTGGGTCACCAAGCATGGACTGGAGCCACTACCAACAGAGGATGAAAACTGCACATTGGTGGAAGTGACAGAGGAAGAGGTGGAGAATTCAATCAAGCATGTCCCAAGCTTGGCCACTGTGGTGAGTGCTAAATCCAGGTTTTATCTAACTTTTCAAAAGCACTGCACAACTGGCTAATTCCCAAGAGTTATTATTATTAACTCCTAATAATTTGTTACGCCTTCTAAAAAGTCAACCTCAATGTTCACCGATAGTAGAAACCATATGTATGTATACAAATATATTCAAGTATGTGAGACATGCTTTGCATATCAAAATATATAGAGTTTATTGGGCAAACTGGTGGTCTGGCTGACCCTTCAGTCATTCTCAGGGCACAACTTGATACACTTCTGCCAGCTTAAAATGACAAGTAAACCAGCTGAATCCACTAGCTCAGTCCATTTATTATTTGTAAAAGGTGTGCCTTTAATAAATAGTACCAAATAATAAAGCAGCAAAATAAATATAGTAATATGCTAAAATAATAGAGATAGCTCAATAATACATTGTCCACAATTTGTAATTTCAACATATTAAATTTCAACCAGGCACCTACTCCCAGAGCTGACTGCCAAAATAAAGTATTCCCACTTGGGCTTTTGTCTTTCCTTAGAATTAGGAGCTGGTAGATACACGTAAGTAGTACAAGTAGTACAGTATCCAACTGCCAAATGATAATAAGAGCCATCCTCTTCCTTTTGCATTGAAGATAGCTGTGGAATCAGCATAGCAATTGGGTTTTTTTTTTTTTTTATTGTTTATGCACCTCATTTTATTGCTACTTTCTGTTATAGGAAGAAATATAATATGGGGTAATGAAGTTAGTTGCTGTTACTTCATGTAATTGGAATTGTTTGCAATGTCACAACTGACCAGGGGCTCTCAAGGGCATTATATATAATCATCATATCTTTTCTAGATCTTGGTAAAATCAATGCTTCGGAAACGCTCTTTTGGGAATCCATTTGAGGGGAGCAGGAAAGAAGAAAGATCCATGTCCTCTCCAGGAAATCTGCTAATGTAAGTCCCCCCATTTCCCCCAGCCCACTTGGCTACACTGAGAGATTATGTGCTGATGGCTGCCTTCTAATAATATTGAAAATTAAAAAAATAATTTTATATTTGTTACATCTTATTATGTGTCTTATGCTTTTCTCCCTTCTGCTGTAGTTTGATTTAGGTTTCCCCATCTCACTCTTATTAAATGTTTTATCCTACACCTTCTTTCCTTTTAACTCACACCTCTTTAATCCATTCCCACTACAGTATGTTGTTTTCTGCTCTAACCTTTACCCCTTGTCCTTCCATTTTTATCTCTTATTCCATCTCCTGCACATCCTCAGTGTTTCTGAACCAATGTGAGTGTGGTTAGGCAGCATGCTGCCCCTAAAATCCTGCTGCCCTAGGCCCAGGCCTAGTGGCCTTTCCACAAATCCAGGCCTGGTTCTCCCAGGTCTTCTGCCTTTCATCCTTCCATTTTCTCTTCTTCCCAACATTTATTTATTGTCTTCCTATTACCTTCCTACTTTACCCCTTTATCTTATTTTTCTTTTGCTTTCACATCCTATCCTTTCCCTTACTGCTTTTCAATTTGTACCCCCATTGTTAGCAATTTTATGCACCACTTTAGGGAAGGGCACCAAAGTGTGAAAGGAGGCATTTTTAGACCAATCCTCGCTTAGCTCCATGTAGCCGCATGCAGGTGAAAGCTGTACTTTCGGTGCAGATAGGGAAAGCCGCTAATTTGAGCTGATCTGTTTCTCTCTGCCTCATTAAAATCCACAGACGAGAGAAGTGTTCCATATGCTTCATGTGCCCTTGACCCATCATTTACCTCTGATCATTTCTGTTCAGTGTGTCTTATTCTATCATTTACCCTTGGCATTTAAGGCAAATCTTGACCATGTAAGATGTAATACTGTTTATGCCATTCTGAATAAAAGTGGAGCAGAAGTACAGCTGGGCACATATATTCTTTGTTTATGAAAAATGTGCTCCTGGGCTGCCCTTTGCATTAATACTATTGGGTTATGTAATAAAAGGCATTAAGTTGGTCCTCTCCAGGAGCAGTAACCCATAGCAACCCATCAGGGGGCAGCATTTACAGGTCACCTGCTTAAAACAAACATCCTATTGGTTTCTGTGGGTTACTGCACCTAGGCAAATGTAGTGCCTATTATCACATATGGGGGGAAGTGACATAATTGATTACAATTATCAGTAACGTTTTTGAAAATCTTTTGATCGTAATTTTTTTTTTACAAACTTTTCTTATTAACGAAACATTAGAAATTGCTGTTTGAAGCATAATCTCTGTGAGTGCAGACCCATAAGATCTTCTGTAGCTTTAAGATCTTCAGTCATTTATGGAAACTGTTTTTCAGAAAGCGGAATGGGAAGAAGATGTTGGCTTGTACGAGTGTAGGAACCTTTCATGTGATATTGTTTGTCTGTTCTCTCATCTCATTTCCTCTTACTTGTAGAAAAAGACTGTTCAGGAGAAGTGAAATGTAGCTGCATTCTCAGCAGCACAAGGTAACACAAGCCAAGCTTGAGAATGCTGCCACTGCCTTTGCTCAATTCTCTGCCCTCTAATCTAACATTTCCTTGTGTGCTGTTTTCAACGCCAGTTTACTGGTGGTGGTGGCAGCATGAGCTTGGACTTACTAACATCTCAGCCGCCTGAAGGCCTATTACCTGCTGAGGGGGGCACTGCTACGTTTCTGTTGTCACAAAGTAAAATATGATTGGACATAGGGACGGTGTTGTGTAGCACTGCTGTGTTAGACTGGAAAACTCTATGAATCTCCTAACATATGGATTCCAGAAAACAGGCTTTCCCTAGCACAGGCTATAAACAGCAAAACAAGAGAACTATGGCGTTTTAGAGCAAACTCTCTGATTTCAATAAGTGTGCTACTTTATAAAGTGTACTACAATACTGTCACAAAACAGAGCACATAGTTAGGGATTTTTATGGCACCTGAAATAAATGTTGCTGAGGGAATTTGGAGAGAAAATGGAAATTGCAGGATGGGAGTGAAATAAGGAACATGTAGCAGAGAAAGTGAGTAAAAGAGGTTGTGGTGGGTTTTGGGCTGAATTCGTTTTTTTAGTGGTGTTGTTGGCTAAAAGCATTCATACTAAACCTGGCAAATCAGTCTCATGCACATTACTGTTAATGTATCATAATGGCTCAGTCACATAGAGAGTTAAGTGTCCTGACACTTTGTTCTCTCCACAGGATACAAGGAAGCGAGGAGAGTTTGCGAGAGAGTGATTTACAGGAGGTAGGAGAGGATGAAGTTTTATCCTGAGTCCTGCAGCACTAAAGGTGTTGCGGTTCACAGTTCACCCTACAAAACACCTGCTGCTGGAAGAGACCTCTGTGTGGGAACACACCGTGTGTAAGCCGTGCATGCTGCTACCGATTAGTTCGAATGAAGACCTTATGTTATCGCATGCGCTGAAGACTGTAACGTCCTGCCTTGGGAAGTAAAATCTATTGTTGAGTCGTTTAACGTATTGGTAACTTTGCCATGGGCTTGCTCTTCCAGAGTCTCCTTCGAGACTGATCCAGAGAAGGTGCTTATTTTGTATGTTGCAAAAAACAAAACAAATCAAGTGGCTTGTAACAAACGTCTTAATGCCAAATAACACACTCACAAACTCACAGCTGCACTAAGGAAAAGGGGGGTGAATCATTTGACAGAGAAGCCTGTGGTTCTTCTAATCTGAACTGTGCTGCTCATGATTTTTATCATGACTCATGGCAACATCATTTGATGCAAGAAAGGTCCAGATTACGATCAGCCCATTATCTATATGATAGTTATGGTATGTTGAAAAATCGGCTTTGTTTTCATTGCTGATATCCTTCTTTTATTTTGCTTCACGTTAGAGCTACACTAACATAAACAAGTGAAGGTGGCTCCATTCAAATTAAGGAAAATATATATAAAAAGAGACATTAAGAGATATCAGCAGGCACATAAGCATAATATAAGAGCCTCTATCAGACAAGAGCCATAAATGCATGGTATAAACCATTGCTTTCTAAGAAGGTTGCAGACTGAGTGCATTGGAGTGTAATTGGGCTGGGCATATATTCACATCTGTGCCAATTGAAACACAGTATATAGATGTATTTATTTGGTATATTTTGTGTAGTCTTGATGTTAGAGGATGTTAAGCTTTATTTTTGCATAATACAGGAAATATAGGGATTTTATAGATGGTCTGGGCAGATCTGTCTATCCCAGTTAATTTCTACAAAATGACATTACTGCTGGGATAGGACTGAAATGCATACATTCCCAGAAGGGGCTTTAGAATTTGCGAAAGAGTATATATGCTGAAATTTGCAGCAGTTCCATATGAATTAAAAGATACAACTTTACCCAATAGATGTTTGAAGATTTAGGCAATTAGATGTGGGCTATTGGCTTACAAGTCAGAATAGGAAGTATAACTGTGCCTGCACAAGACATTAGCAGCACGGCAACAAGAAATAGAATCACCTTTTGCTATTAATTGAAGCAATGTTGCAGGGCCTGAACATAGACAAGTATTAACTTTCATTAACTGCAGCCCATGTACTCATCTGGAAAGTAAAATATTTGGTTCTAATGTGGAGGGTTTTTTTTTCAAACGCTAGAATTATATTAAATAACACAAATGAACTTGCCGAATAACTGCTAGCAGGATATACATCTAATATGTATCTGGGGTGAGGAGGGAGGCTAGATATGTTTGTAGCAGAATGCTTACTCTGCTGTTACTAGATTGTATAGGAATACACAGAGAAACATTTAACTCAGTACCCTTTTTACTTACAAGCCATCCAGCAAGACTGTTATGCCATGCACTAGCCGATACTCTCCACAGTTATGGCCACCTTCCTATTGCTGTTTATTTGGGTTAACTTCCTGACCAATCACAACTGCAGTGTAGCTGCTTCACTTCCTCATCATCCATGCCTCAACATTGTGCATTAGCACAAGGCAACCCTGAAAACCCAGTCTTTAAATGCTGTCCTCCCGTGTCTGCTAAAAAATTATGTCAAGGCTACATGAAACATAATTAGTTACCACTTGCTATTGCTGTTCTATTTAAAATAGAGGGCACAATACAGCCACTCATTATCATTTCATATCACTATTATTATATCATCATTTGTAATGCATTCAGTACTACAAGTAAACAGTACTAATGGGTACTAGACTATTCTGCCAGATCTCCCAGTGGACCCCAGTCTGGGAAAATTCCCATTAGTGATTTTTTTATTCCACCATTAGCCTATATAGCATTTGGCACAGTCTCCGTCTAATTATTGTGAGAGTGGTTCTCTAATGGGCCCTAGGAGGCACAGTCTGACACTGCTATTGAACAATCCCGGCCATTAGTTGTCATTACATAGGGTAGTATCTTAGTGCAGGAAGGCAATAATAAGACTAAATCTGAAACCTTATATGTAACACTTAGTAGTGCGTGGTTAAAGATGATATATTATTTAGGCATGCTGAGCTAAACTCCCCCATTTCTTACATAATTTAGTGGTTGTGCGGAATATTTTTTTAGTCTGACTCAATACTGAAAAAGGTTTGATATCAATCAGCACCTCCGGCAGTCTCTTTTCTTGTGCTATCAGTCATTAGACATTAATGAAAGTACTTCAGCCTCACCAATATGCTACCTTTAGAGAAACTGCCTACTAGATTCTGAAGCCCAGTTAGAAAATGTTCCTTTTTGTATTTGGTACTGATTAATGCCATTTGGTGGCTTTTCTATTTGTCCTAAGTATTTGAATTGACTAACAGTGTTATTAATACCTGCCTCTACCAGAATATTCCTGCACTGCAGAACCAAATATTTAATTAAAACACAGTTGCCATCTACCATATATGCTATTTATAAAAGACATTGAGTTTCTGGGATACATACAAAGTCGAGAGACCGTCATGTAAGTGCCATCATTTTTTTTAAACGCAAAACCTGTAGTTAAAGTTCTTTCCTCTAATAAAGGCTGAATGCCTGGATTTGTTTGGGTGTCGGATACTCTACCGACCAGTGGATTCGTGATCTGATTATTTTAAATCCATTTCGTCAGCTATTAGCTGCACACAACAACACACAAGATTTTTAGGGTATCCATTCATGTAATGTGGCAAAGTCCAATTTGGAAGAGTTGATTTGACCCAGCAAGTAAGATGGGCAATCACATTGTGCTTTAGGCCAATAAAGAAACAAGGGAATGGGGGCTGACGTCACAGAAGTTGATAATAATAAAATGAGGAGCCTGTCCAGGCCTGGACTGGAAGTCAAAATAGGCCTCTGCCTACACAGAGGCCCAAACAGCCCCCTATCAGCCCAAACAGCATACTATCAGCCAAAACAGCCCCCTACCAGCCCACTATATGGTAACTTTCTATGGCACCTTACAGCAGCCCCTCTGGCATTTGCCAGAACCCACGGATTGCCAGTCCGGGCCTGAGTCTGGTATTGCTTGCCCTAATGAGCATAGTGTATGATGAGTGGGGGGGGGGAAATGGTAAGGCCATGCTGGCTGACTTAAGGTGCTGCCCATACACGGGCCTATAAAAGCTGTCAGCTTATTGGCTGGTGTATGGGGCCCTCCAATGGACTTCCCTGACCACTATCTGGTCGAAAATCAGCCACATATTGGATTGAATGGGTTTAAAATTAAGTTTGTTGATGTGGTCCTCAATCCGACCACCTGTATTGCCCTAGGGCCCAACAATCCGATCAGCCCAATATCACCCCAAAGTGGGTATATTGGGGAAAGATCAGCCAAATGAGTGGATCTTCCAGTGTATGGCCAGATTAAGCCTCACTTTGACTTGCCAGTCAACAAAGATACATATTGGTGGCTCATGGTTTCCTTAGACATAAGGATACACAGTGAGAAAATAGTCTGCCTAGCCCTTAACTCAGCACCTTTCTTGAAAACAATAATACATCTTCTAGATTTATTACAACAGGTACAGTTAGGTCTTTTAGATAATACATAATCTTTAAGTAGAATGCATGATCGCTTTTACATTTTAAGGAATGCTATAATCAAATGTTGTGTTTAAGATACAGTAGATGTGCTTTCTGTTGTGAAATAACAAGCCCCTCGGTTTTTCACTTGAAACTGAGCCTGAAAAAAAAAAAGAAGACACTTTCAGAGCTAGAAATCTGCACACAGTTAAGGTGACGTCTCCTGCTATTTATACACTTTCTGCTTATATTTTGTATGTGAAAACCACACGTTTTAGGAGGGCGTCACTCGTTTGTTGCATGCGGTATCATGCGATCACTAAAAACAAAACTGTATTGTGTCTTTAAAGCCAAAATATATATATATTTTTTTTTTGCTGGAATGCTTCCATTCCTGGGATGCGTCATTTACAAAATAAAAAAAAAATAGCTTTTTAATTTCAGTCACAAATAGTTGGTGTCCGTACAGGCAAAGAAAGCAACAAATTCAATTTGTACGGTTTAATAAACATTTGTTAATTATTGCATGACAAATAAGTCTACAGATTTCTGGAGATGTGTATTTTGGGTATAAAGCCCCTTATAGCTGCTAAACTTGTATCTCTTTATGTACATGTTTTATATATATATAAACTTATATTTAAGCTTTTGTATGCAATGCACAAATGTTTTCTGAATTATAAATAAAAATACCATTTTTTCACACCACCCATTAGAAGCTTACATGTTCATAGATGTCGAAGATTTGCTGAAGTGTTTAAAAATAACTGCCATATATACTATAGATTTAGGGTCTAGTGGTTTTATATTACTGCTGCTTTTATTTCATTTACCAAGCTGCATAATGTTTAAATACTGTGTATTTATATTATCATTAAAATAAACTAAATATGGAACACTATATCTCCTGTTGCTATGTGAACATGTTAGGCAGGGAGCGACAGGCAATTGCTGGCCTGACAGCTAATCAGACCTATGGCACTGACAGCATATTTAAAGGACATGCAAAGCCTACATTTTCCTACCGTGTATATAAGTTGGACATATCTTACCCACCCAAGCCACATCATTTGTACTGCATATACCCCCTCCATTTGCCAGCACCATCACATTTTCCTAAAACAGCTTTCACCTGGCGGCCATTTTCCCTCTGATACATCATCAGTAACATTGAGACATATATGCTGTAAAGTTCATGCAATGCAGAATGCAGGTTTGCACAGGCACAACATCAGGGCCGGAACTAGGGGTAGGCAGAAAAGGCAGAGGGTCGCCAGGCACATACCTCTTTAGCGCCTTCCCCTAGTGCCAGAAGCTGTGGCAGCAGTTTTTTCCTCTTGCGTGTGTTTGTGCGTCCTCAGTGCATGTGCTCTTCTGTGCATGTGCAAACGGTGGGGAGGGGGCGGCATAGTCGGCCGGGTTGGCCGGGCACTGCACAACATACTTTGATAAAAAGATCTGCTGGGGTTGAGCATTGTAATGGTTAAGCTGAGGTCAGGAGAGGTGGTTAGGAGATAAAAAATTGGATCAGACAGCTAGAGTTTCTATGGGAACCAGCAATGCCATCTCTTCGGTTTTCAAATATTTTATTAAAGTTTTACCATAAAACAAGCAGAATCAAAACGCAGCCTGTTAAAATGCAGTCATGAAGACATATATAACAAATGTCAGAAAAATCAGACAAGTCCTCAATAAATAGGGACATATCAAAGGCAATCGTTTAACAAAAAGATCAATGCTATCTCTTCATTGGCTGTTAGACTGGAGGGTGTGTTTAGTCATCTGAGCTGAGAAGAACTGAGCATGCTCATTAGCCAACAGCCAAAGTACATTCCTGAGGGAGGGGCAGAGGGGGTTAGAGGAGAAGAAGGAATTCTAATTGATTATGGGGATGCTGCAGCCTTGCTGTTAACCTTTTAACAACCAGAGTGGCAGGTATCTAAAGATTTCAAAGAGGCTGTTCACTGATTACATTTTTGCGTGTGTGTGTGTGGGGGGGGGTTGTGTCCTTTAACAAAGAAGTAGTACTGCATATAATGTTTGGGCTCATGCAAAAGCCCAAGGTGATCACAGCCCATAAGCAGGGAAGATCTGCGCCCCATAGTAGCTCACAATATACTGTATATACAAAATATAAGTCATAATAGAAGGCTGATTTCTAAATTGTTTAGATTTTCAGAAATTAAAATTTGCATAAGAAGTTAATAATCAGCCAAGTAGCATCCCCTTATATGGCAAACTTCATTTTCATATGACAAATGCATAACCTGCGGACGCCCCTCTCCCTTGTTGAACTGCTTGCTGGCGTTTTTTTCTTTCCCTACAGCAGGGGTACCAGTAGACCTTTAGCTGGTGATCAGTAGATCTCAAGACACTGTAAACAAACAGCTTGTCTAAATCACCCTCCTGTTTCATACTTTTCATTCAGATATTTATTACATTAAGGTTACATAAGAAATAGTTGTTTATTAAATATAGCAATGTACATTTTCTCATAAATCAATATTTAAAAAAGACCTGTCACCCTAAGAAATAATTCCAAATCCTTTTCTATCATATTAATTGAGCAAACTAAACTTTACTTACACTATATATATATTATTTAAATTTTGTTGGTTGTCTTGGAATTACACAATCACAGCCAGCAGGCAGATGCCTCTCTTATTAAGGCAAGTTCTGTATCACCCCAAAATCTTGTATATACAAGAATGCAGAATGGGGGACCTAATGTCTATGTACAGTGCACTTCAAAATTACAGACCGTGAGGAGGGTGGGGGAATGTGAGCAGTGAAGTGACATCTAGGAAGTGCTGAATGGAAAGTGAAAGTGACTGACTGCCCCACAGGGACAGGCAACATATGATTGACAACTCAGATATTTAAACATATTTATAGCAGGTATGGATTTATTATGAAAAAAAGATCTTGGGTTTCATGTTTAATTTGCAAAGCAATTTCATTAAACAGGTTTTTATGTCTGGGTGACAGGTCCGCTTTAAAGTGGACCCGTCACCCAGACACAAAAATCTGTATAATAAAAGTCCTTCTTAAATTAAATATGAAATCCAATTTCTATTTTTATTAAAGCATTCATAGCTGTTGTAAACTCGTTTAGAAATATCAGCTGTCAATCAAATATTGCCTACCCCGCCTCTATGCCTAGGCATAGAGGTGGGGCAAGCAATTACTTTCACTTTCCATTCAGCACTTCCTAGATGTCACCGCTCTCCCTACATTCCCCAGCTCTCTTAACCATTTAATTGTGTAACCAGGGCATATGGATGGACATTGGGTCCCTGTCCCCTGGTGCACAAATAAGATTCTGAGATGATACAAGGCTTGCCTTAATAACAGTGTCCACAAAATGGCTGCTGCCTGCTTGTTATAATTATGAATTCCCAGACTGATGGAAACAATATTCAAATAATTTATACAGTGTAATTAAAGTTTATTTTGCTTGACTAACATGATAAAACAGGATTTGGATAATATTGTTTGGGTGACGGGTCTCCTTTAAGTAATATTTTCCATGGAACAGAATGCTAACAATGCTTTTATGGATGTAGAGACAAGTATGGGCGCTCCTGCCCTACAGGAATGGTAACATTAAAAGTTTAAAAAACTTTACATTTAAATTTTGTATATGCTAATCCAGAACCTTCATATAAACAATTTCTTGGGTACACGTCCCCCTATTTTATCTGAGAAAGGTGTCTGAGAAAAGAGCCATGACAATGGTATTTGACCCCGGATGATATTCCTGTGTAAGAACTAAACCCATTGTTATCTGCAGTGTAAATACGTGCCTTTTTGCAGTTTGGATGGCTGCCCCCACTGGCTACACGGCAGTTATTTTTTATAAACTGTAGTAGTGGTTCTGAAGCAAACTTTTTTTTTTTTTTTTTTTAACAGTGCAGGACAAATATTGTATTTTTTTAGTATTTCAGTGGAGCCAGGTTCTTCTTGTAACATAACCATGGCAGGGTTTTATACAAAGTTACTGATGGCCCCACCCAGGTAAAAGTACTAAGCAGAGGGATAGTGGACCAGAATCACAACCAGTAAGAATGTTCTTCTTCTGCAGCCAATTCTATTGCAACTGCCTACTGGTCAGGTGCTGCATTAGCGTATCAGCATTAGGGCCTTCTTACTAGTTGTTTTCATCTTCAAGCTTTTCTGGGCTTTGGCTGGCGGGGAGATTTGTCACCCATGATAGAAACTGCGGGCGACCAATCTTCCGAAAATGCATCTCTATTGGAAATAACTGAAATCTCCGACAGTAAAACCAACGCACTGCTTTGAACTTCTGAAGTTGCCTTGGGAGAAAACTTTGGGCAACTTCACAATGTGTTGGTTTAACCGCCAGTGATTTCAGTTATTTCCAACGGAGACGTATTTTCAGGAAATTTTTCATCTGCAGTCGTCCATAAATAATACTGGTCAACAAATTTCTCCATCGGCCACTGCTCTTTTGGTAAATACTAACACTACACCTGGCCTCAAAATTCACCTGGACAAACATTTAGGGTAAGGCCACACTGGGCGTTATGGGGAGATTTGGTCGCCTGGCGAATCGCTGCATGTGACCAGGCGACCAAATCTCCCCAAAACGCCCAGTGTGGCCTAACCCTTAGGCTGATGGCACAGCAGGAGATTAATCACCAGTGATAAATCTCTTCTGCCTGTGACTAATCTCCTGTAAATGCTTTCCCACCAGTGATAAAGTGGAAACTTCAGTCGACTTTGCAACATGTTGGTTTTACCGCCACAAATTTCACTTATTTCCAATTGAGACGCATTTTCGGGAGATTCATCGCCCGCAGTCGCGCATGATCAACTATGGGCAAACAGATCCTTCCGTTGACCACTGCCCTGAGGCAACTTCAAGCAATTTTGGGAGACTGAAGCGACACATGGGTTTTACCACCAAGCGATTCACTTTATTGCCGGTGGGAAAGCTTTTACAGGAGATTAGTCGCCCACAGAAACAAAGATTTATCGCTGGCGAGAAATTGCCCTAAATTCCTGCTTCTGGATAAGGCGTACAAATCACATATACTCGTGTTCAGTCTCCTAGGCTTATTTTATTGATTCAAGTGTATAAACAAAGTAGAAATGTTGATATACAAATATTAAACATTTTCAAATGTATTTGCATGTTTGCACAACACACTCCTATTTGATACATATAAGATTTTTTGTTTGTATAACAGATTCTCAGAAGCCATTGCAAATATTTTGGCACTGACTCAAATCCTCACATTTCTTTGTTTTTTAGTAATCATTATGAAAAATATAAGAAGAAAAAAACCAGTGCAGCTGCCATACTGGTAAACAACTACATTGGGCAACTTCAGGCAATTTAGGACAAAACAGAGCGACGCGCATGTATTCCCACCGGCGGGGAAAGCAATTGCAGGATATTAGTCGCCTGCGGCAGAGGAAATTTAACATGGACCAATCTCCTTGTCGCCTTTTGCCAACTACTCTTCTCAACATCCTCAGTTAGCCACTGGCAATAAGTCGAATATCTCACATTAAACCCTTATTTATTCCCTTTATTTCTCATTTCAGACGACTAGACACTGAATATACCCTTGTCCGTGATACCATATAAAAATATATATATTTTACTAATATTCAAAAACTAACTATTTGACAAAAATGAATTCAAGGCACAAGAAGTATTAATTCCAAGGTCAAATAACATATCTAATGTACTTAGGGTTAAAACCCGTTAGTGTTTCTGTATTTGTCAGCATTCTTTGTTTTTCAATGAATGGCAAGACATGAGTTAAATAGGTGATTCACCTTTGAATTAACTTTTTATCTGTTACATGTGGACCCAAATTAAGTGACTTTTCAGGTGTTCTTCACTTTTAACTTCTGTTTTGAATGATTACCTGTTCTGCCCCAATGATAAAGCATGAAAACTGGCCTTGAACTGCGCCTCTAGGTTGAGACTAAGAAGCATTGATCCAATAAACTCATGAGTATTGAATATAGACCTTTCCTAAGAATACATACCTGTATTTGGTACATACTAATGAATTCCACAGCATGACTAAGAAATACTTGTACATATCCTCAATAAAGATCCATCTTTAAAGCAATGTCCTGCATTGGTGTAGTAATCAACAGTAACCAAACAATAAACATTTACTACATTGTAGTACAACAAACTGGTTATGGAGTTTCGAAGATGATGATACATATGTATACACATATCTTAAAACATGAGATAAAGTTAATATACAGTGTGCACTTGTACTTTACTCTAAAGATAATGGATGAAATTATAGTGGTTTCCCCTTTCCCTTGGTTTTAAAGTGATTTCGATTATTCGGTGAGGCACAATATATTAAGATAACTTCATGTACCCAATAAATTACTCTAGTGAAAGTGAAAATATACTTTAAATTGTTTAAGACCAAGGAAGCAAATGTGTAACATTCAGTAGCTGGGATCTATAGATGCAAACATCCCCAGTCAGTCACCCAATTGGTTTTCTGCACACATTGCTCTTAGTGCTATTGCTGATAATCTCTAGCACGGATGTGCTTCATGTCCCCATCTGGAAGGTTTCCGGACTATAACATAGGTCTCTGTGTCCCTGTGAAGACCCCCCTGCTCTGTACGAGTAATGATCTTTCATATCGTACTATTTTGCAACAACAACATCCAAAATATTTTCAAACAGAATGGTAAATTTCATGGACTTTATTTTAGCCTCCACAGGGGTCCAGGTGTCTTGCGAGGATCCACATGTCAGACAACAGATTTCCTTGCTCCAATAAGTGGTACCAAACAGTTACAGAGAATGGAGAAATATCTACCTAATGCCCTTCAAGAACACAATCCTCAATTCACATTGCTGTACAAGGGACATTAATTGTACAATTGTATCGTCGTTGGTGGAGAGATTTCCAGGCCAGCAGTCCCAACAACATGATATAATTTGTTATTTAACGATTACTAACTAAAAGGGTCCAATCCGGTTGCGTCTTTGGTCAAGGGTTTGATCCACATTCACTGCCAACCTGCAATGAGAAATTGTATCTTAGCAATGTGATCCCAACTAGCAGGTTCTGTAGCCAATTTTAGACAATGATGCAATCAGTGAGGACTGAAATGTTCAGGGCTTTTTAGAAGTGGTGCTGCAATCGTGAAATACAGTAAATACATCAAATAAGTGTTTATTGAATCAGATCCCAGGCATGTTGCTCACTTCCCTCAAACACAATGCAACCATGACTTGCCAACTCCCAACAAGTTATCCCCATTTTGGGGCTTGCAGATCTGGACTGTTGTATCTACCAACTGGGACGAGGCCCAGGATTTCCTCCTGCCCCCCAGGTGACAGCATTGAGAAAGAATTCAGAAAGAAACATTTCCTACCAGTTCATCATAATCTTCCACATATTTGTATTTCTTTTCTCGGTAGTAATGTCTTTTCTTAAAGAAATGGAAGACGATCATATCACACAGCACAGTTGCCTAAAAATCAAAGTCAATGCATTAATGCAAAAATGGATCAAACAACTAATGATGTATTTAAATCATTAGTAAAGCCCATGGTTACAATATGCAATATGTCTTTGTACCACATGACTACAACACAATCAGTTACAGCCCACCTAAGTATTTGTACATAACAATCCTCTGCTTTCATGCACTTTCAACCCAACCCAGTCCCTTATAGGTCACAGTGGCTTTCTAGCAATGCACCAGAGCTGCACCATTGCTGTTTTAAAGATCTTTATTGAACAGGATGCTGCAATATTCCACTGATTCACTATAGAGAATATATACAGTATTCTGTATCATTTATTTTTCACATTGCATCAAATAAACAAGACACTTCCTAAGGCCTTGTGCAGATGAAACTGCAGCCAGACTCATTTTCCCCATGGGAAACCATAATGACGACTAGATTTTGTTCATCAGAAAAAAAAATCTGCTCTATACTTTAAGAAACTGAATTTGATTTCAGAAATTAATTTTACAAGTAGACCATTTTGTTTCTTTTAGTTTTCGGAGACATTGCAATGTTTCATAAGTGAACTCATTCTATATCTATAGCAGAGAACACAATCATACAGTAAATCACAAACACCAGGAGGAACTGGTTGTAACTGGGAAAAATGTCAGTTAAAGATTTCCTGATCTACAATTCCAGCCTGATTCATTGATTTGGCATGTTCGAATGCCAATCAGCATGGCTGGCTTGTTTGCAACAGAAGGACACGAAGTTAGGTCCATAAATCTTTGGACAGAGACAATTTTTTTCTAATTTTGGTTCCGTACATTACCACGATAAATTTTAAATGAAACAACTCAGATGCAGTTGAACTGCAGACTTTCAGCTTTAATTCAGTGGGTTGAACAAAAAGATTGCATAGAAATGTGAGGAACTAAAGCCTTTTTAACACAATCACTTCATTTCAGGGGCTCAAAAGCAATTGGACAATTGACTCAAAGGCTATTTCATGGACAGGTGTGGGCAATTGCTTTTTATGTCATTATCAATGAAGCAAATAAAAGCCCTTGAGTTGATTTGAGGGGGGGGGTGCTTGTATGTGGAAGATTGTGCTGTGAACAGACAACATGAGGTCAAAGGAGCTCTCCATGCAGGTGAAACAAGCCATCATTAAGCTGCAAAAAACAACATCCGAGAAATTGCTACAATATTAGGAGTGGAAAATCTACAGTTTGGTACATCCTGAGAAAGAAAGAAAAAGCACTAGTGAACTCAGCAATGCAAAAAGACTTGGACGTCCAAGGAAGTCAACAGGTGGATGATCGCAGAATCATTTCCATGGTGAAGAAAAACCCCTTCACAACAGCCAAACAAGTTACCAGTTACCAACAACCTCCAGCAGGTAGGCGTATCCAAGTCTACCATAAAGAGTAGACTGCATGAAAGTAAATACAGAGGGTGCATTGCGAGGTGCAAGCCACTCATCAGAATCAAGAATAGAAATCTAAAAAAAGCCAGCACAGTTCTGGAAAAACCAACATTCTTTGGACAGATGAAACCAAGATCAACCTCTACCAGAATAATGGCAAGAAAAAAGTATGGAGAAGGCTTGGAACAGCTCATGATCCAAAGCATACCACATCATCTATAAAACATGGGGGAGGCAGTGGAATGGCTTGGGTGTGCATGGCTGCCAGTGGCACTGGGACACTAGTGTTTATCCATGATGTGACACAGGACAGAAGCAGCCAAATTAATTCTGAGGTGTTCAGAGACACTGTCTGCTCAGCTAAATGCAGTCAAATTTATTGGGAGGCGTTTCATAATACAGGTGGACAATGGGACAAAACATACAGCCAAAGCAACCCAGGAGTTTATTAAAACAAAGAAGTGGAATATTCTTGAATGGCCAAGTCAGTCACCTGATCTGAACCCAATTGAGCTGCATTTCACTTGTTGAAGACTAAACTTCGAACAGAAAGGCCCACAAACAAACAGCAACTGAAAGCCGCTGCAGTAAAGGCCTGGCAGAGCATTAAAAAGGAGGAAACCCAGAATCTGGTGATGTCCATGAGTTCAAGACTTCAGGCTGTCATTGCCAGCAAAGGGTTTTCAACCAAGTATTAGAAATCAACATTTTATTTTCAGTTTTTTAATTTGTCCAGTTTCTTTTGAGCCCCTGAAATGAAGTGATTGTGTTAAAAAAGGCTTTAGTTCCTCACATTTTTATGCAATCTTTTTGTTCAACCCACTGAATTAAAGCTGAAAGTCTGCAGTTAAACTGCATCTGAGTTGTTTCATTTAAAATTCATTGTGGTAATGTACAGAACCAAAATTAGAAAAAAAGTTGTCTCTGTCCAAAAAATTAATGGACCTGACTGTAGATCAGTCACAGATCCTGCATGAAATACACCAAATAACGTACCACTCCAAACAAGGCAGCGCCGGAGCCAATGTTAATCATTGTAGGTATAATGTCAAATTTCCCCGCCTAGAAAATAAAACATCATGTTATAGATAAACTCCTTCTAAATGCATATATCTACAGCAGTATATAGAGGTAGCCCAATAATGGGAAATGCTGGATTAGAAATATCAGAAAGGAATTTGGTGTAAGTGCTCCTTTAAAAGAATGGACACAACAAATACTTCCAGATTAAACAGAACCTGATAAATAACATTTCATTACAGATTTTAAAAGGCAGGTTGGAGCATTTGATCCACTCCTAAAGAATACTAAGGGAACCTGCATACAACATTTATAAACTGATCAAGATACGCCAACTCTTACAAGTCTGCCCTTAGACCAGTGGTTCCCAAAATAAGGAGCTTGAAGCAGGGGCAGGAGATTTGTTTTGAGGGGTATTTGGGTAAATGGTTAAATGGATACATCTGAAATCCTAACTTAAACATCAGGGCAAGATTTGGGAAAAGCATTGGCACCATAGCTTGGACCTGCAAAGTGAAAATTGAACGGAAATAGACTGATAATCACTACCTCGGATTGATTAAACAATGTTAGAAGAGGAGCAAAGTCTTCTCTATGCCTAGTTTTTCAAGCAGTAGACTTATAAAACATTTCTTGTGGTGCTGTGCAACTGATTCCACTGGAACTGAACACATGGCAAACCCCAGAACAGCCCCCATGGGTATGTTATCCACAAATTCACTTTCAAAGTGGAGTGATACAGGCTCTCTCTCTCTCTACTTAATTACTGTTATTTATATATAGGCACATTTATTTATTATCTGTTTTTATAAAGACACACAAGGGCTTATTTATAAACACTGGGCAAATTTGCACCTGGGCAGTAACCCACAGCAATCAGTGACTGACCTTTTTCATCAATTTGAACAATGAAAGCAAAAAAAATGTTCTGAACAGTTTATCTACCAGTAGGTTTATGGAGTGTTGAAGGAAACCAGAGTAACTGGAAGAAACCAGCTCAGTTCATAAAGCAAAACTAATGCTAGGAAACAATGTATATTCTTCTACATGTGAGCCCGCCTGTTTAATCCCAGTAATATCATGCTAGTTCAGTCTCACTTTAAAAATGGTTTCTTTTCTGTCTGTTCTGTTATATAACGACATATAGCCTAGTGATTTGCTTGCACAAGGAAAGTGGGAGAGATAAGAAAAAAAAATAAAATAATTAGGCCATGTGACTTCCTGTTGACTTGAACCTGAATGATAAGCACGTACACCTTCTCGTCTGTGCATTTCCCATTCAAGTTAATGGGTGCTCAACCGTGAGAAAAACCTTGACAGATTACTTCAAAGAAAATGATCCCATGGACACATCTTTAGCCATTAGATGGGATGCCCACAAAGCGGTGGTGAGGGGGGACTCTGATGAATATAGCCTCAAGGGCAAAAAAAGATCAACTCAAGAAGGTCTCTTCCATAACAGAGGAGCTACACGGACTGTCGATACAGCACAAAGTCAATCCTACTCCAGCAACCCTACAACGTATTAACCTACTGAGATCGGAGCTGACACGACTCCTGGCAGACAAGGCAGCATTTGCCTTAAACAGAACGAAACAGAAATACTTTGAATATGCCAATAAACCTCACACCATGCTGGGTCGCAGGTTAAGAGACTACACTGCATCTCATGCCATTCGGGACTCAAAGGGACATGTTACGAGAGACACGCTCAAGATAGCGGAGTTGTTCCGCAAATTTTATGCGGAGCTGTATTCAGATGATAAAGCCCCCCTTGGCAACACAATCCAAGCAGTCCCACTTTTTATCAGACTGGATCAAACCCTCTCTTTCATCTGAACATCAGGAACAACTACAGGCTCCCATTACACAAGAAGAAATTCAAGAAGCGATCAAAAATGCCAAGTCGGGCAAATCTCCAGGCCCTGATGGCTACTCGGCCAGATACTATAAACAATTTGCAGAATTGCTGGTCACACTCTACCAATCTTTCCTAGACGGTCATCCCCCTACACCTCACATGCAAGCAGCAACTATCTGTATGATCCACAAAGAGGGAAAAACCCACTAAACTGCGAAAGCTATCATCCAATATCCTTGATAAATGTAGACATGAAACTGTTTGCAAAAATCCTGGCCACCAGATTGGCCTTTCACCTACCCTTGCTAGTACACCCTGATCAAGTGGGATTCATCCCGGGCAGGCAGGCGGGAGACAATGTCCGGAAAGCTATCACCTTAACCTATCTAGCACAGAAACAATCGACCTCCACTATGTTGCTGTCATTGGACGCTCAGAAGGCTTTTGATAGGATGAACTGGAATTATATGATGTCAATATTAGAGGAGATACACTTGCCACTTCCCTTCCTACGTGGTGTACAACAGCTGTACAATGCCTCCTCAGCCAGAGTCACAATGATGGGACATCTCTCGGAGGAGATAAGAATACGAGGGGGAACGAGACAAGGTTGCCCACTCTCCCCTCTACTGTTTGCCCTCTCACTGGAGCCACTAACCAACGCCATCAGAAACCATTCACAAATCACGGGCATCAGGGTGGGGGAGTCAGACCATAAAATTAGTCTATATGCTGATGACATTCTTCTTACCTTAAGCTCACCGCAAACCTCGTTACCACATCTGAATGATCTGTTAGACCAATTTTGCCTCATCTCCGGGTTCAAGATTAATCACTCTAAATCGCAGGCTATCTCAATAAAAATGCAGCCTATGGAGAAAAAACTATTACAACTCAATTTTGATTTCCACTGGCGGGAACAGGCAATCAAATATCTCGGGATACATCTAACTGCCAAATATGATCTCCTGTATGACAATAACTATGCCCCACTACTGACCTCCTTAAAAACAAGCTTACAAACTTGGAGCAAATATGGACTATCCTGGTTTGGCCGTATATCGGCGGTAAAGCTGACACTACTCCCCAAGATATTATATTTATTTCGAGTTCTCCCAGTATACTTTTCAGAACGAACGGCTAACTCATTACAAAAGGCCATCACGAATTTCATCTGGGAGAATAAACGACCTAGAATAAAACTAGACATAATGTCAAAGCCAAAAAAAAAAATAGGAGGACTAGGGGTGCCACACATATTCCGATATTATATGGCAGCGAGACTATCTGAAGTAGTATCAATGCACAGAACTCCTATCATGCCGTGGTTGGAAATTGAAAACTCGAGCCTGGCCCCTATGACATTGAATCAGTTTATATGGATACTGGAGAAAGATAGAGATATACCTAACCACCTTCGCCCCACGACAAAGCACTCATTACAACTCTGGGATAGATATAGAGACAAACTACATCTATCTTCACGCAATTCATTATTCTGCACATTTTTGGGAAATAAAAAATTCCTCCCAGGGTTAGTAACAAAGAACTTTCTCCCCTGGATAGATAACAAAGCACATCTCTGTTCAACTTTAGTAGCAGGGCGAGAGATACGTACCTTCAGACCTTAAAGACAGTCTCCACATTCAAAACGGCCAGTTTTTTAGATACTTGCAGATACGTCATTTTGTATCACAAACCTTCTTACAGAGCAACACTTTGATACCGACCCCCACTCGATTTGAACTTCTGTGCCACAACTCGGATCAGACTGTTCGCTTGATATCAATTATATACGACAGGCTCGCTGAAGATAATACTACTTTACCTCAACCATATATGAAGAAATGGGAGGGGGATCTACAAGCGCCAATTGACCAGGATCAGTGGCAAACAATTTGGGATAAGGCTAGCAAAACATCAGTGTGCACCGTAATATTGGAGATGGCCTATAAATTGATATTCAGATGGTACTGCACTCCCTCACAGCTGGCCCACCTTTCAAGCAACAGCCTTCCCT
Organism: Xenopus laevis; assembly: GCF_017654675.1. Lineage (NCBI taxonomy): Eukaryota > Metazoa > Chordata > Amphibia > Anura > Pipidae > Xenopus > Xenopus laevis. The sequence continues at coordinate 176,340,014 of NC_054371.1, forward strand.
CGCTATGTTTTGGAGGATGTGGAGAGCGAGGTACATTTTATCACATGTGGTGGACCTGCAAGATTGTTCGAGAATTTTGGGAAATGGTGGCTCACACCTTATCCGCCATTTTTAAACTTTCCATAAACCCTGACTCATTGTCTTTTCTCCTGGGTCGCAGATTCTACTAAGCTTGCGACACATATACCCACGGCAGCAAAGACGCTAAGAGCCGCCAAGTGGAAGAGCACCTATTTACCAAACCAACAGGCCCTTATCACCAAAGTGAAATGGGTAAGAAATATGGAAACCATTAGAGCATATTTGCAAGGTACAGACTACAAAAACGCACTGTTATGGCTCCCCTGGGCTGAATTCGAGACAACCCAAACAGACTCAAATTGATTCGATGGTTTGGCTCCTCTGCTCTCCTCCTCTGACCTCCCTCCCTTACTCCCACCCCCCCCTTTTTTTTTCCTCCCAGCATTCCTATCTTTATTATTCACCTTCTTCCTTCCCTCTTGGTAATATACGAAGCATTGATAGCGGATTGGCCAATACTTACCTCATACTACAGGCTGAGCACGTGACGACAGCACTAATAAAGTAATTTACTCGCTAATATACTCGATACCAAGGTTTATTGATAACACATGGAAATGTCTATAGCAATGCCTGCAAGTTTTGCTGCTCCAATCTAACGTAATGTAACTATACCATTCATAAATGTGTTAATATTATGCTTGTAAGAATTTTTCTTTTTTCTGTGAAAATAAAAATTTTAAATAATAAAAAAAGTTAATGGGTGCTGCAACATTCAGTGATGAGTGCTCAGTTGGTCGAGTTTTGCACGTGGAAAAATTGCTTCCTGTGCTACTGGTTTTACAAGGTCTCTTTAGGGTGATGGCATTCCTGTGATATCCACTGAGCAATGCAATCTTTTGTTCAGTTTTCTTTTTACAGATCTTGAGTATGTAAACATATTTTTCATACAGGTCATCACTTGAGAGTACATTAGTTACAATTGGTAGTGAACAGATATATGACGGTATTTATCTACATTTTTCAGTACTGTACAGCTTTGTTTTTCTGTTTGTAGATTAATTATAATTTCATAGATTTTAATTTTATAATGGCGCTTTTCTAAATTTCAATATAAATGACTGATGGCACATGACCCTTCTCAGTCCAGCTCATTTCAGCTGCCTGAAGAGCACAATAAACTGCCGACTGTAGCAATGCCCCAATAATTAAATTACCTCCTAGGTATTTCATTAATTTCCAATTTCATTGGAAATGAAACAGGCTGTTTTTGTTGGTTTCTAGCCATTTGCAAAAGAAAACTGAACTTACTGTTCCAAAAACCAGGATGTCAAAGCGGATCCCATAGACTTTCATCAGAGTTCTGGATTCAACACCGTTACTATCCTTATAATATTTAGCAAACCTGCATCACAGGAAGGAAATAGAACGCATTATAAATGTTTTTGTTATGTACAATCTGCTTTCTTATTGATTTGGTCCTACAACCCCTGCTCACAAAGCTGAATTAGCAATATGGAGGCACAGAACAAGCATTATAGAAATGTGTACTGTTTCCAGTTAACCACCATTATTAACATGAGAGTGCACATAACATCTCACAGTTGTTGAAACAACCAACATTAAGGGGCAGATTTATTAAGAGTCGAATTTAAAAAATTTTATGGTCAAGATTTATAAACTCTGGCCCTTTAAAAATGTGAATTTGACTATTCACTACCTAAAACCTGGCGAGTTCATGTATAAGTCAATGGGAGAGGTCCAGGGACCAATGTGGACATGTTACTAGCCTTCCTGACATTCGAGTATATTCGGAGTCTATATAGTTAAAAAAACGTACATGAATTCGAAATTCGACCTTTAATAAATGTACCTCCAAATGTGTCCAGCAAAAAGATGAAGTAGAACTCTGATCACTTGGTAGTTAATACCAGTTAATGTTAAATGATTTTCTTTGTATGCTGGATTATTCAAAATTCAATAAAGAGAATTTGAAAAGAAAAAAAAACAACCAACATTGTTTCTTTTGTTTGTGTTCTTTTTAACCAATGCCAACCTGAAATTATAGCCGGGAGACACATTGTGATCAATTTCTCGGTTGTCCAAGCGGCGGAATGAGTATTTTGGCACACAGTATGTAAGTTTCCGGTCCAGGTCACAGTTCCAGTTGATTTGTATCCCCATCACTCCTCCCTGGTGAGAAAAACACAGACTGCAGGTTTCCCCTAAAGCAAGGAAATGTGACATTCATAATGTAATGTTTTAGCATGGGGCCTTTGTACAGTTAGGCTGATGGGTGTTTTCTCCATGGGTGATTTCATCCAGCAAAAATGTGCCATAAACTATCTGAGCCACTGCTACTGGCTTTAATGCACTAAAGCAAGTTCAGATCGAGAAGTGCCTGTACTAGCAGTGTCAGTCCGATCCACTGAAATGAATGGTAGGCAACATAGATGGTTTCAGAAATATGGCCTTGAGAAAATGCCCAGTGTGGCACCAGCATATTGTCAGACATTTGTACAGCAGCCTCAGTCCAGCCATGTTTCAGGGGTCATTGCCTCCCTGAGACGGCCTTTTGTCATGCTGCTCCCCCTCGCACACACTGCACATTTCCAAGCGTCAGACCGGGCGAGGCATTATGAGGCTGCATCGCTAGTGTGGCTCTTAAAGGAACAGATCAGTATAAAAATAAAAACTGGGTAAATAGGCAAAATAAAAAATGTTTTTAATATAGTGGAGTGACTGGATATCTAACATAATAGCCAGAAACTACTTCCTGCTTTTCAGCTCTTTTAAGGTGGCCATACACATCAGTCCTTTAGACCAATTTGGGAGCTTATCTGCCCATGTATAGGGGCTTCCGACAGGCCACGATATTGATCGGGAAGGTTTAATTTTTCGGCCGACCAACCCGTCAGAGCCCATTGCTTGTTCGCCCCTAGGGCCAAATGTTTGGATTACCTCGATATAGCCTTGCTGTTTGTGGGCATGTTGAGGAAAGAAAAACTAGTTTGGCGATGTCTCCAGACGAGCGGATCTCTTAGTGTGTGGCCAGATTAACTCTGAGTTAGTCAGCGACTCGAGGGATGCACATGGGACATAAATGTTCAGTGAGTTTGCAATTGATCCTTAGCATTCAGCTCAGATTCAAAAGCAACAGTTATGACCCATGTGCCCCCCACCTCAAGTCACTGATTGGTTACTACTTCCTGAAAATCAGGAAGTAGTGTTCTGGCTATTATGTTAGACATCCAGTCACTCCAGTCTTTATAAAGTAACTATATTAGAAGCATTTTTTTGCACAGCCTGCCTGTTTACCTAGTTTTTATTTTTTATATTGAACAATTTGTTTAAAATTACCAGGAGTGGCTTTTTGCTTCCCCTGGTAACTTACAGGCTGCTGCTGCCTGAGGTAAGTTTCTCAACTCCCCCTTCCTCAGCAAAGAATAGAAGTTATGGTGTTATGCATAATTATGTAGCCAATAAGTTATAAACTGTAGCTTTACTATAAAACAATCTAGTATTTGAGGATAGTTTGAAGCTAAAGGTTTGTTTGCACCATATTCTCAGATACGAATATTATAATCCGGTATATAGTACAAAAAATCCCTAAATAAACTGAAAAATGTTATTTTATATATAGTTCATAGAGGCATCCTCTTATTAACTGTGCTTGCTAATCAACAGTTAGTCACAGGACTAACTGAATTTTTTTTTAATATTTACTTATTACTCTGACAAGTATAAAGTGCAAAATATAGAAAACAAGAAAAGAAAAATCATCTCTAATAATGTAATCCCTACTTTAAAGTATAGTTCCATAACCTGTTTATAATATGTACACCCACAAACACACGAATAACACAATAAAAGGATCATGTACAATCATAAGCTCACCCTTCACCCTAACAATCACCTGAACAGCCATGTCACTGAAAGACTCTCCTGCTTCTTTTACTATGTTGCCGAGTCGAAATATTGGACAGAATGGGTGGTTCACTTTATCATACTGGCACGTTTTGAGGTAACTACTGCTGATATTGGACAATATGTTTCGTCTAGAAAATAAAAAGAGAACACAAAGTCCAACAAAACATTATTTATCATGGTTGACGCTCTGTGAGAAATACAGTGCTTAATGGTAGAAGAATTGTAATGAGCCAGTAATAAACAAATTTGTACAGCTAATTTTAGTAGTTTATACCAGAACAGTCACAATTGTTACTGGGGAACTCAACCCAAAGGAAACTGTTCCAACTATCTACACAACTTTTCAATACACATTAATTACAATTAACGTTATTTGAAAATGTAATTGCAACTAGAACTAGCATTTATATATACCCTTTTCTGTTATCTGGTTCTGACTCACTCAAAAGTCAGTTTTTCAAGTCTGTTAATCAACTGACTTCTGCTACATTGTTTCAGGAGTCAGTGCCACTAGTACAGAGAATAC